>NC_058132.1:171203935-171214853 GCF_016433145.1 Gracilinanus agilis | reverse complement strand
GGAATTTATGGCCTCTTCCTTTTATTCTGTGAGGAATCTAGTTCCCACACTGAGTATGATTTTGGGTCCTGCAGTTATAAATCCAAGTAAAAAGAATAAAGAAGGGGCCAGTTGGGTAGCTCAGTGGATTGAGAGTCAGGCCTAGAGACAGAAGGTCCTAGGTTCAAATCCGGCCTCAGACACTTCCCAGCTGTGTGACCCTGGGCAAGTCACTTGACCCCCATTGCCCACCCTAACCACACTTCCACCAAGGAGCCAATACACAGAAATTAAGGGTTGAAAGAAAGAAGGAAAGAAAGAAAGAAAGAAAGAAAGAAAGAAAGAAAGAAAGAAAGAAAGAAAGAAAGAAAGAAAGAAAGAAAGAAAGAAAGAACACCAAAGGAATCAGCAACTGTGAGACAGCACAGTGTAGTAATGTAGAGTCTAGGAAGTCAACAAGTTCAAGTCCCACCTCCAACACATACTAGCTTACATTGTTAAATATCAGTGGACTGGTGGTCCAGGGGAGAAGGAGTTTTCTGGACCTCAGTTTCCTCTTCTGTAAAAAAAAATAATGGGGAATAAGAGATGGTAATCATATAGAATAGATTATCTCTAACGTCCTTTCCAACTTGAGATGTATTTTTCTATGACTAGGCAAGCCTCATAAATCCAAAAGGAAGGACAATGTAACCAGGCAAATCATTGAACTTCTAAGTTTCCTAGATAACTGTCTTAGACCATATATTAGAGAGTCATGCCCTTTTACTCTCTCTCTCCGCCACAGTCCTCATATTCTCTGATCCAGGTACATTGGCCTCCATCTTGTCCTCAAACAAGACGTTCCATCTCTTGGTATTTTCTGTGGCTGTCCTCCAAATCTGGTATGTGCCCTCTCGTCTCCATCTCCTGGTTTCCATCAAGTACCACCTAAATCTTCGCCTTCCTTATGAAGCCTTCCCCAACCTACTTCATTCTAGTACCTTCCTTCTGTTAATTAATTCCTTTTTATCCTGTTTATAGCTTGTTTGTATATATTTGTTTGCACATTGTCTCCCAACTAGATTTTAAGCTTCTTGAGGGCAAGGACTGTCTTTTACCTTTTTTTGTATCTCTAGAGCTTAGAATAGCACCTGGAACATAGTAAATGCTTAATAAATGTTTATTGACTGCCTGAAAGAATTTCTCTCCATTGAAAAAATGACCCAACCAGACTGAAAGTAAGATGATACAGCAGAAAGAGCAATGGATTGGGTATCAGAGGACTCCAGTTTTATGGCTCTGCTCCTTATTAGCTGAGTAAAGTCACTCAAGCTCTTTGGGCCTTGGTCTCCTCATCTGCCCAATGAGGAGAGTAAACTAAATAGTCTCTCAGGTTTCCTCCAGTTTTAAGTGCAGTATAATGTGTGACTCTGGGTGTTAGTTAATCCTGTTTGCCTCAGTTTCTTCATCTGTAAAATGAGTTGGAGAAGGAAAGGGCAAACTACTCTAGTATATTTGCCATGAAAACCGCAAATGGGGTCACAAATAGAGCCAGACATTCCTGAAACAAATGAACAACAACAAAACAAAAATAATGGGAAAAGCACTGGCTTTTAGAGAGACATGGGACCTGGGTTCAAATTGCACTTGTGAAATGCTTACAATTTTTGTGACATAAGACAAGTCACTTAACTTGGCCTCAGTTTCTTCATCTGTACTTGAATCATATGGCTTCTGAGGTCCCTTCCAAATATGATACCTCTTTTATACTACAACAAGGCTGGCACTAAAGATTTTGAAAGATTAGCAAGAAGCATTTCCACACTCTATTGAAGGAAGTGTGCAATAAGTCAGCTGGGAGATTTCATTTGGTTGTCCTTCCATATGTTCTGGAATCAGCTAAGATTCCTTTCGTGCATGACATTGCCTGTTTTGATTTTAAGTGTGCCAAAAATGCCCTAAGCCTTCCTCGCTTAGTCTGTCTGAAATTTCTGTAGTTTCCGCTGAGTTAGAAAATGAAAGTCCTTTGTTGAATTAACTAGCATTTATTAAATATCAACCATGTACCAGGCACTGAGCTACAGTGAAAATGAATACATTATCTAGTATTGGCTCTCCCTCCAGTGCATTTCCACGAATTATTTTCCAAATTATTTTGCAATATTTTCCAAATTAGTAGTTAACATGGCCTCAAAAGAATACATAGTGTCATCTGCCTGTAGGGGAAAAAAAACGATAGAGTCTAAATGCAGACCAAAACATGCAATATTTCACTTTCTTTCTTCATTTTTTTTTGTTTGAGTTCTCTTCCAGAAAATGACTAATAAAGAAAAATAGCTTACATCATTGCACATGTAAAATCTATATCAAATTGCTTGTCGTCTCAAGAAGGAGGGAGGGCACAATAGTATTCCATCACCAACATATACCACAATTTCTTCAGCCATTCTGCAATTGAAGGGCATCCCCTCATTTTCCAATTTTTTGCCACCACAAAGAGTGAAGCTATAAATATTTTTGTACAAGTCTGTTTATCTATGATCTCTTTGGGGTACAAACCCAACAATGGTATGGCTGGATCAAAGGGCAGGCAGTCTTAGTGCTCTTTGGGCATAGTTCCAAATTGCCATCCAGAATTCCATGTGAACTGGAAAGACCTCCAGGAATTGATGCAGAGAGAAAGGAGCAGAGCCAGAAGAGCATTGTGCACAGAGACTGATACACTGTGGTAAAATAGAATGTAATGGACTTCTGTACCAGCAGCAATGCAATGATCCAGGACAATTTTGAGGGATTTATGGAAAAGAACGCTATTCTCATTCAGAGGAAGAACTGCAGGAGAGGAAACACAGAAGAAAAACAGCTGCTTGAACACATGGGTTGATGCAGACATGATTGGGGATGTAGACTTGAAACAACCACCCTAGAACAATTATCAATAATATGGAAATAGGTCTTGATCGATGACACATGAAGAAACCAGTGGAAATGCATGTTGGTTACAGGGTGGAGGTGGGGAGAGCATTGGTGGGGAGAGAAGAATAAGAACATGAGTCATGTAACCATGGAAAAAATCTATCTACAAAATAAAAAATTTTTTAAAAGGAGGTGGGGCAGCTGGGTAGCTCTGTGGATTGAGAGTCAGGCCTAGAGACAGGAGGTCCTAGGTTCAAATCTGGCCTCAGACACTTCCCAGCTGTGTGACCCTGGGCAAGTCACTTGACCCCCCCCTTGCCCACCCTTTCCACTCTTCCACCAAGGAGCCAATACACAGAAGTTAAGGGTTAAAAAAAAGAAGGGGGGGAAGAATGGAGGAAGGGGAAGAATTTGACTCAATTTTTTTAAAAGGAAGGTTAAAATTATTTATATATGTAATTGAGGAAAAGATAAAATATTATTACCTAAAAGTTAAAATTGGAAAAGAATACATAGCCTTAAGTCTATGTCTATGTTTAATACATTAAAGCAGGATGGATGATTTTCATTGAAAGAGCGATAGAAGTAAGGGTTGGGAATGTGAGAAGAATGTTACCTGCAAACCATGGATGATTGACAGCTAGGTGGTACAATGGATAGAGCACTGGGTTGTTGTGAAGACTGAATGAGATAAAAAGTACAAAGCAGTTGGCATAGTGCCTGGCACATAGTAAACACCATATAAATGTTTTTTAGTTCTTATGATTAATTATTGACAACTAGGCGGTACAGAGGAGAGAGCATTAGATCTAGAAACAGGAAGACTTGAGTTCAAATCTTGCCTCTGAAACATATTAGCTGTGTGGCCCTGGGCATGTCCCTTAACCTCTGTCTGCCTCAGTTTCCTCATCTGTAAAATAATAATAATAATAAAACACCTACCTCTAAGTTTGTTATGAAGGAAAAAATAATGCAACATATATGAAGTACTGTGCAAATCTTAAAGATTTAGATAAATACTTATTGTTATTATTGTCATTATATGAAAATATGAGAACAAGGGACAAGGAGGCAAAGTTTAAGAGAGGCTAGATTAGCCTCTGCTATAAGGAACATGATGCCAGAAGAGGAGGCTAGACCAAAATAGAAGCAGTGACACTAAAGTCAAACGTTGAATTCTTTATAATTATGTCTAGCCCATTCTTTGAATTTGCTATCAAAAGCTTGCCTGGTGCACAAGCATCCTTCTCCTCATCATCAATACCTTCAATGTGGTAGGCTTCTATTTCATAAAATCATAAATTTAGAATTCCAAGGGACATTAAAGATCATATAATTGTGAAGGAGAATTTAAACATTTTATTTATTTTAACTTAATTGATCAAGAACTTGGAGTCCCCCACCTTTCATACTTACTTAGTCGTTAACACTTAGTCCTAAAAGACCACAAGCACTGCCTAGGCAAATTGGGAGACTATGATTGGTACCTGAGATGTGATAGAGCAGCCCATAGTGAAAGGAACCAGAAACCAGAGAGACAGGAAGTGACATGGAGAAAACTGCTTATAAAAGCCAGTTGAGGGGATTCTGATTCATTCTGCTGCCTTGGTGGCTCTTGCTGAGGGAGGACTTCTGCGTTGGTGTCTCTGCATTGGATTTCTGCTGCCTTGGTGGCTCTTGCTGAGAGAGGGATTCTTCTGCATGGCACTTCTTCTGCATTGGAGGACTTCTGCGTAGTGATTCTGTGTTGGTTGTTCGAGGAGTTCAGCTTCCGTGACTCACTTGGGTTGAGGAGACCCTAGCCAGAGACCCTGGCCTTTTAGCTCTTCTGTCTTCAATGGGATGCTCTCTTCCATGAGGCACTGGGATCCGGACTTAGAGAATTTACTTAGACAATATTTTCTACCTCCTTCCTACATTTCCCCCTTCATTATCTCTACCCTGCTGTAATAAAGCTACTAAAGCTGCTGCCTTTTGATTTAAGAGTTAATTATTATAAACGATGACTACAACAATATATTTTAATTCTTATATTTGTCAAACCCATTTTAATTATTACATAATTAAATCTTCTCATTTCAAAGATGATGAAAGTGAGAACAAGGGGAGCAACTAAGATTAGAAGGAAACAAAAAACCTGGGGGGGGGGGAATTTTATAACAGATTTCTCTGATTAAGGTCTAATTTATCAAATTTATAGAGAATTAAGTCAAATTTACAAGAACACAGGTCATTTCCCAAATGAAAATTGTCAAAGGATATGAACAAGCAATTTTTAGATGAAGAAATCAAAGCTATCAATAATCTTATTATTGATATATCATAGAAATATCATATCACAGAAAAAATGTTCTAAATTACTCTTGATTAGTTAAATGCAAATTAAAATAATGCTGAGGTACCACCACACACTTATCAGATTGGTCAATATGACAATAAAGGAAAGTGGTAAATGCCAAAGGAGATAAGGCAAAATTGGGAAACTAGTGCATTGCTGGTGGAGTTGTGAACAGATCCAACCATACTGGAGGGCAATTTGGAACTCCATGCAAAGAACTATAAAACTGTGCATACCCTCTGATCCTATAATACTACTACTGGGTCTGTATCCCAAAGATATAATAAAAAGAGGAAAGAAATTACTTGTACAAAAAATATAGCAGCTGTTTTTGTAGTGGCAAAGGATTGGAAATTGAAGGAATGTCCATCAATTTGAGAATGGCTGAACAAATTGTAGTGCATGTTTGTGATGGAATATAATTGTGCTATGAGAAATGATAAGCAAGATGACTTCAGAAAAAGCTACAAAGATCTGCAGGAATGGATGCAGAGCAAAATAAACAGAATGGGGAGAATATTGTACACAATAACAGCAATATTGGATGGTGATTATTTGTGAAAACTAGGCTATCTCAGCAATGCAGTGATCTGGGGCAATCCTGAAAGACTTATGACAGAAAATGCTCCCTACAGCCAGAGAAAGAACTGTTGGAGTTGGATGGATGCTGTAGTATACAGAATTGGGGGTTATAGTTTTTTTCTAGCTTTGAGTTCCAAAAAGCTGTTAGAGGTTTTAGAATCTTGAGGAGAGGCAGTTGACTGGATCTTCCGTGAAGGGAGGAAGTCAATGATCGAGCTCTTAGATTATCTAGCTTCAATATTGAAATTTAGCCGCGCATTGATATATTTACTTAAGAAATTATTATTTTAGATAGACCCTTTATGTTTTCCTTTCCTAATACCACCCTGCCTTCCCTCCCTTACCTTAGTGGCTGTGGAGTTTATAATGAGAGAAATTAGAGAGGAGTTAAATCTGTGAAGAGTTATTTAATTGACAGCATTATTTATAATTTAATCAAATCACCTTTATTCCCTTTAGATAGATTTTGTAAAACTGAGCAAGGCAGGCCCTTACTCAGATTCCATCTTTATTTCCCTTCCCCCACCTGAGGTTCCTGAGATAACTGATAGGGCTTTCCTTTAACCCACTTTTCTAACAAACATTCTTCAAACAATTAAACCCTTTGTGTTTCAATAGTTCTATTTAGTGTAATTTGTCTGGTAGTTATCAAGAGGGGAGAAGAGGGAAAGAGACAACATACTCTGGGCTTAGAGGGTAGCTGGGGCATCCATCTTGAAGGAAGGTGTTACTTCAAAATAGGTCCCTTCCTGTGAAATTAACTAAAGCCTGTTTGTTAATTTCAGTCTAGTCTATTTCCCTCAGCTTGTGTTTGAGTCTAAGTCCCAGTCTGTAAGCCTGCTGTGTTAGTCTGTTTTAGTTTAACTTCTTTCTCCCAAGAAGATCTCTGTTTCCCTTCTGTGTTATACTCCTGACTTCAGTCCTTTATACCCTGAATCTCCTTTAATCCCAGCCTATCTGTAGCCTAATTTATCCACTTATCAAGTTTCCAACAATATTGAAGCTAGATAATCTAAGAGCTCGATCATTGACTTCCTCCCTTCATGGAAGATCCAGTCAACTGCCTCTCCTCAAAATTCTAAAACCTCTAACAGCTTTTTGGAACTCAGCCAAAGCTAGAAAAAAACTATAACCCCCAATTCTGTATACTACAATGCAGACCAAAGCATACTCTTTCACATCAGTGTATTTATGATTTTATTTAGGGGTTTTGGTTTCATATGAGCTCTTACAACAATGACCAATAAGTGTTTTGCATGATAGTAAAAATACAATTAAGAAAAAAAAAGAGCAAGGAGAAGTGAAGAAGCCTGCCTAAATTCTTGCACGTAGTAATTGCCAGAGGCAGAATTCAAACCCTGGTCTTCCTAACTCCAAATCTGGCTCACCAATTTATAGGACCCAGCAAAGTATGCACATGCAAATGCTCAAAAAAAATACACTATGGCTTCCCAGACTGTTGTCCAAATCATCATTATAGAACTAGTCATTCTTAAGTAATACTGAAAAATCTAGAAAAATTAACCAGCACAATTTGTTGATTTGTAAGCCTAGAAAATTCCCTCCACCAGCAAAGACTGCAACCCTTATTCGACTATGATAAATACTGGGGAGATACTTGAAACTCAGAAATGTTGTGACTTGCCCAAAGTCACACAACTAGTAAATGTCAGATAATGGTATTTTTTTCTCAGTTCTCCCTGACTCAGAGCTAAGATCCCATCCATTATACCAGAGGGAAGAAAATTTAATCCATGTGGGAAATGGTTGTTATAGCAAATGCTTCCTGAAGTCAAGTACCTCTTGACATTTTGCTATTGTCCTGAAAAATGATTAATAGGTTCAAGAGTAAATAGTTTTAGTGGTTGAAGAAAAGGAGCCAAAATTTGTTCCAACTATTTGGTTCATTGAATATTCTTGAATATTTTTAAGAGATCCCATCTTATTAAAAAAAACTGTGGTTCAAGGGAATTGGTTTTAGTATCAGAGGATCTGAATCACAATTTCTTTTAGTATCAGTTTCCTCATTTGTAAAATGGATAGATTGGAGAGAGGGATTAGGCAAATAAATGGATATAAATAGTAAGGAGATACAAAAGTCTCAGAGGATACCAAGCGTTTCAAACAAGAAAAATATATTGCCTTCAGAAGGAACAGGGAAGTTTGGTGGAGAAATAAGTGTAGAGAAGACGATGATTCTTTTTTGTGGTCAAGTGGATTAAATGATCTCTAAAGTCCTTTCCAACTCTAGATCAATATGACTCTCTTACTGGACCAGCCTCATAGATCAAAAAGGAAGCCTACTGCTTTAGCCATGAGTCCCAATCCCTTTGGAATTTTGGTACCTTGTAATTTGTTTTATGATAGTTTATTTCATCTCATACACAGATCTGAAAATCACTGTTCTACAGGTGTAACATACTCATCTATATGGTGGGAAGGAAGGAGGGGGGAGATACTCTACTCTCTCTCAATTTCCAATCCCATTTATTACCTGCACACCTGCACTACTCTTAAATAGGAGGGGAAATCTTATAAGACTCAAATAAATCCCCACAACTAGAGACCAACAAGTCAGTCAGAACAGTCAGGTACCACTCCATATGTCCAGAGTTTCCATGTCACAATTATTCAAATGATTTCATGATTGGCTAGCATTTCTTCTATGTCTGCTCACCACTCAGAAATTATTTACATCTGACTTTGAGGAAAGTCTTTCATCTCGGACTCTCAAAGAGTCTTCAAACATTCATTAGTCCCCATGTTGTTTGACAGTTGATGGGTTAAAACCCAAAGATTAATCACGTGGATCACATCAAATTCTTCCTTGTGTAATTGCCTTCAATCAGCAAGCAATGGGGTTAGATTTGATCATCCAACCACTTTGCTTGATGTTATTCCTAAAAGCAAACTGGCCAGTGGTATCAGTCAATTCTGGGCATAACAGATTTGCAAAATAAGGAGAATGGATTATAAGCCCTTCTAGATTTAACTCTAATGGCCCTGTAATTCTACAGCTACAAAATTATGTAGGGTACCAGCAACATTATATTTTAATACTGAGGTAAAACCTTATCACTACGTCCACAAAGTCACTAGAAAGGACTATAGAGGTCATCTAATAGAACTCTCTCATTCTATGAAGGCAGTAACATTCAAAAAGTCAAGATTAGGAATGGAGAGATTGATGATGAATGGATGGATGGATGGAAGGATGGATGGAAAATCGTTTAAATAAATTAATTTTTAAAGTTTACTAGGTTCAAAGCACTCTGCTAAGTGCTGGGGATACAAATAGAAAAAAATATAGACTATTCTCAAGAAGCTAACATTCTAATAGGGAAGACAATAATGGAAAGGTTTTAGAGAGTAGAGGCAAAGTGGTTGACAAATCATCCTTTGAAATCATTTCTACTGCTAATAATATCCATTTCTCATGCCAAACTATTTGATGGTGCCAAGGACTTAGGAGAATGGGATTTTCTTTTCTGGGTCTTGAAGAGCTCTGAGTACTGAAGAGGTAAGGACCACCTGTAGCACCTGAGAAGAAATTGCCAGGTCACATCTCCATAGAAGATACTTCCTCAAATGATAGTTGTCAGGTCTGGACAAGCCTGGAAAAAAGACCAGTAATATAAGAGATGCTACTATACCTGGACTTCCCATGTTAAACTCTGTTTATTTTTGCCACAACACTGTCTTTGCTAGGCACTATAGAAGTGGACCAAGGTAGGCTCCTGTCTACATCTCCAAAGGGACTGTAATATGAGATCCAGTGTATAGAGGGGCCAAATGACAACTACCAAATTACTTTCAGGCTGATTCTGTAAACATGGGTTACTTTAATTCAACTCCAAACCTGGAGCTATTTTCCCCCTTTAGTTAATAACTCCTACTAATTTGCTTCAAAATGGCTTATAGATTAATATATCATCACCGTGCATTGTCTGCATACTATTATTGGTGTATATGTTGTTTTGTCATAGGATTTAATAGGTTTTGATTCTGGATATTTTAATGTTTTGAATACCTAATTATATGTGGAATACCTAAATATATGTGAAAAGGAAGGAAGGAAGGAAGGAAGGAAGGAAGGAAGGAAGGAAGGAAGGAAGGAAGGAAGGAAGGAAGGAAGGAAGGAAAGGAAGGGAGAAAATAAAGAAAAGAAGGGGTAACAAGCAGTAATGAAATAGGAGGAATGGAAGCATTAAGTAGTGACAGGAATACTAAAATCTGGAGTCAGAATACCTATGTTTAGGTCATGTCTCTGGCACTTACAAGTTATTGAATCATAAACATATTATTTACCCTTCCTGACTTCAGTTTTTTCATATGTAAAATGAACATAATATTTGTACTACCTATCTTCAAGGGGTGCTGTCAGGGAAAGCATCTTGTAAACTTTTAAATATTATATAAATGTATTATTATTATGGTGGTGGTTATTATTGCCTTCCATGAAGCATGTCCTCCAACCAGAGCAAGGTTGAAAGAGAAACTAAATTCAGAAAAGGAGAAGGTAGGTGTGGGGCTAAAAGATAGAATGACTATATAACCTTGAAGCCTGAGCCCCAGGAAGTTCCATTCTCCAGGGCATTGTGGGAGAATGGAAGTACAGGAGAATAATTCCCAGATGTATTTGCCTAGACCTATCAAAATGGTTTCCTAATCAGTTCAGCCTTGACTTCCAATTTTGGAGAGAGGTATCCAAGTACCAACATGAAAGCTGGAATTAACTGTCTTCTCTGTTTCAAGAAATACCTATTTCTTGAGGTCCTAGAGATGACTGTTGTGAGCCTGAGGTACCTATGAAAGGAAGAGTTTATGCTCTAATAGATCTTAAAGGAAATTTATCTTTAAAAACTTTTAAAAAACTGTTAATCATTTAAGAAAGAAGCAAAGCAGGTGGTAACCACAGGCTTAGATGCCAAAGAGCCTGGAGTTGGGTTTCACTTTGTGATTTTCAACATGTCAAAACCTGTCACTTTTTAGTCTCTATGAAATGGGGATCATCACACCCACTTCCATCCCAGAGTTGCTCTGTTAATTACTACCCTTTAAATATGAAGGATTCTAGCCTGACAGAAGAAAAGTCCCTGAGACCTCCTGCAATTATAGTCA
>NC_058132.1:171189159-171202010 GCF_016433145.1 Gracilinanus agilis | reverse complement strand
TATGTGAAAAGGAAGGAAGGAAGGAAGGAAGGAAGGAAGGAAGGAAGGAAGGAAGGAAGGAAGGAAGGAAGGAAGGAAGGAAGGAAAGGAAGGGAGAAAATAAAGAAAAGAAGGGGTAACAAGCAGTAATGAAATAGGAGGAATGGAAGCATTAAGTAGTGACAGGAATACTAAAATCTGGAGTCAGAATACCTATGTTTAGGTCATGTCTCTGGCACTTACAAGTTATTGAATCATAAACATATTATTTACCCTTCCTGACTTCAGTTTTTTCATATGTAAAATGAACATAATATTTGTACTACCTATCTTCAAGGGGTGCTGTCAGGGAAAGCATCTTGTAAACTTTTAAATATTATATAAATGTATTATTATTATGGTGGTGGTTATTATTGCCTTCCATGAAGCATGTCCTCCAACCAGAGCAAGGTTGAAAGAGAAACTAAATTCAGAAAAGGAGAAGGTAGGTGTGGGGCTAAAAGATAGAATGACTATATAACCTTGAAGCCTGAGCCCCAGGAAGTTCCATTCTCCAGGGCATTGTGGGAGAATGGAAGTACAGGAGAATAATTCCCAGATGTATTTGCCTAGACCTATCAAAATGGTTTCCTAATCAGTTCAGCCTTGACTTCCAATTTTGGAGAGAGGTATCCAAGTACCAACATGAAAGCTGGAATTAACTGTCTTCTCTGTTTCAAGAAATACCTATTTCTTGAGGTCCTAGAGATGACTGTTGTGAGCCTGAGGTACCTATGAAAGGAAGAGTTTATGCTCTAATAGATCTTAAAGGAAATTTATCTTTAAAAACTTTTAAAAAACTGTTAATCATTTAAGAAAGAAGCAAAGCAGGTGGTAACCACAGGCTTAGATGCCAAAGAGCCTGGAGTTGGGTTTCACTTTGTGATTTTCAACATGTCAAAACCTGTCACTTTTTAGTCTCTATGAAATGGGGATCATCACACCCACTTCCATCCCAGAGTTGCTCTGTTAATTACTACCCTTTAAATATGAAGGATTCTAGCCTGACAGAAGAAAAGTCCCTGAGACCTCCTGCAATTATAGTCACCATTGGCTAACAGACTTTTTAGGGGCTTTGTTTGTCTTCTTGAACCAAAGATTAAAGGGAACACTGGACCCATCCGGCTCCATCAGGTTGAAAGAGATTTAGAAGAGAAGAAAATGAGCCTTCTCTCATATTGGTTAACAAGATTTTCAAAGCACTTCATGTCCATTTTCTCATCTGACCTTTATAGCAATCCTGTTAGTCAGGTTATTATTTTTATCTTCATATTACAAGTGAAGAAACTGAAGTTTCAAAGAAGAAAAATACTTACCTATGTTCCTGAAGCTAGCAAGTAGAGGGCCCCAAGTCACCCATCTTGAAATGCAGTGTATTTTTCCCTCTACCATTATCACTTCCCAATTTCCATTCTGCTCTGTTCCTCCTTTGTTTCTCTCCCCCTTTCTCTCATCAAAGGATAGCATGGCAGACACACCAGGATTCCTGAGGTATTTCCTTTTAAAAGGTAATAAATTTTCTTTTGGCATCTTCCTTTCTCAGTTTAGGCCCAGTTGAAGTTGCTAGTTTCACCATGATGAAGATCCCAAAAGCTCTCAAAGGGCCACCTTGAGATTCTGCTCCAACCTGGATCCCAGTACCAAGGGTTTCCTATTGCAACAATGTTCAAAATATAAGATCCCAAAAAGTCACTGGATTTATACACAAGGATTCTTAAAATGACACTAATCCAAAAGTGTGGTTTTCCCACTATGAAGTTATCACTCTACTTTTTTGCTTTTATGGATAAAAATGACATCTCAAAAGATAAAAGTGAAAGAACAGCTTGGACATTTTCCAGGAAAGGAATACTTGAGACACCGAAAATTATGAGAGCCAGGTTTACCATAGTTCTAATTTAAAACCTCAGGGATTTGCTTAGATTAAAATGACCGTTCCTGATATACGAGATTCTTGTAAAAGATTTGAGGAATTCAAAGTTAAATTAGTGAAGAAGCCTGATGAAGGCAAAATAAAAGGACTAGCATTTGTTCAAGATCCTGATGGCTACTAGAGTGAAATTCTGAAACCTAATCATGTTAACCCTCACTTAGTTTTGCCAGAAGAAAACAGTTCTGACATTATTTTAGAAGGCATTTTGAAAACAAAGAGCAATGTGATTCAAGAGTGCTACACTAAAGGAAGAATATAATATTCACGTAGTCCTTTCCTCTTAAAATTTGTTCTTCAGTTCTATTCATGACTCATTTGGGGTCTATATTTTACAGATTTTAAAGCATTATATCCCTTTCCACTAATTAAAATATTATCTTTCCAATTCTGCCCTTGAATGTAGTCATGCATCTTTGTCTTTTATGTAATAATTAGAATAATACCTCCACAAAGACCGATTTTGAATTAGCCTTTTTATGCTTCCTGAACATCACTTCTCTTTACCTTTGAACTTTGGTTTAACCATCATTTTTAAAAAAAGTATTTAATATGCTTGTGTTGTGATGTCTTCTGAGATTTAAATGCCCTCGAAATAACTTTCCACAATAAAAAATGAGGAAAGGTACACACCTTGAAATTTAATGTGAACTTCAAATGGAAAAATTCTGGAACTTAGTCTAAAAATATTTATTGTATTAAAGCAGATGCCCTGAGATGTAGCTTTTAAAAATCTCATCAGATTGATAAGAATGCTAATGTTTGGGGGGTTTTGCTAATGGTTAATAGAGTACTTTAAGTAGTTATAGAAGATCTTTGAAATAAATGGAGACTTTATTACATTTTAAAGTATGTTCATATAATCAAGACCTCAATGATTAATTTTTTAAAGCTATACTTTTGAGATCATGCATCTGAAATTAGAGTCTTAAAATATATCCTAACTTTTATACAAAGAAGTGTACCATCAGACAAAATGAAATTTTTTTCATCAACTCATGGTAAGATTTCTAGTTGAAATGCTTCCTTCACCATCAGTAGGCTGAACTTCAAGCAACAAACAGTCTACCAACTGGGCCCATATTTAAAGTCTTTCCCTCTTGGCATAGGAACCATCTAAGTATATGTTCTGCTGGTATAGATTTCAGGGAGTCATAACTGCCTCCACACCAAAATAATTAGAATAAATGGTTACTTGTATAATATTGGTTGTAAATCACATTCAATGTTCACTTAGCACAATTTAATTAACACAGGAAGGTATAATTAGCAAAAGTTTCTGCTAAATGTAGTTATCACAATGATGTGCTTTTAAAATATGGTTAGTCTTTACATTCATTATGGTCCTATAATACAAAAATACAATTTCATTTAGAATCAGACATTTTGCAAAATTCCTTTAGGCCATTCCAGTAATGATTGTGTTCACTCTACGTATTCAATCTAGTGTTAAATTTTGCACTCCTGCCTTTACAAATCTAGTAAACATCACCTTCTCTCCATTCTAGATGCCATGATCCTAATTCAGGCTCTCATCACCTCTCACCTGGACTCTTGCAGCAGCTTCCTGGTTGGTCTCCCTGTCTCAATTCTCTCCCTAATCCAATCCATCCTCCCTTTAGCTGCCAAAGAGAATTTCTTATTCTAAAATATTAGTTTGACCATGTCATCGCCACTTCCTTAATGAGCTCCAATGGCTCCTTATTGGTTTTTGGTTGGTTTTCAGCTGTGTCCAGCTCTTTGTGACCCCATTTGGAGTTTTCTTAGCAAAGATACTGCAATGATTTGTCATTTTCTTCTCCAAATCATTTAACAGATGAAGAAACTGAGGCAAACAGGGTTAAGTGACTCACCTGGGGTCACACAGCTAGCAAGTATATGAGGTCAGATTTGAGCTCAGGAAGATGAGATTTTCGGACTCCAGGCCTGTTTCTCTTTCCACTACATCTGCTAACTGTCCCTAATTCCTTATTACCTCTAGGATAAAACTAGCTTTTTAAAGCTCTTCAGAACCTAGTCACTCTACTCCCTTCCAGGTACTCTGTTCTAGCAGTTCCAGTAGTTCTTCTAACACAACACCCTTGCCTATCTCTGTGCCTTTGCCTTTTGGTTTCCTTGAACTATTTTAAGACTCAACTGAAATTTCACTTAATCCAACAGGTTTTTCCTGCTCCTCCCATCTGTTCTTACCTTCTTTTCTGGGCCATATGGGGATGTTCAGGAAGGACTAGCATCTCTGGGGTGAGGGCTTGCTAAGCCCTTTTCAGGAAAGGTTATCCACCTTTAGTGTCCACTTTTCACCCAACTCTCATCTAGGACACTGTACTATATCCAATGGCCCCACTCCAGTAAAACTATATTGGCAGATAGGATAAACCAGGTTAAGGGTAACCAACTGACCTGAGATCCATCAGTGAATTTCGGAGGGATGTCTACTTCAAACATGTGAAGACTTCACTCACCCACCCCAGAGGAATGGGCAGATCAGAACAATTTGTTCCAAAGGGCCAAGAAAGTAGTTGATGCAAGAACTGTGGAGCATTTAGAGCTTAGTCAAACACAAATGCCCAGGTCATCCACTGCATCCCGTCCAGGGCCACTGCCAGTTGTCCCGACTTTTGTCCTGCCACTGGGCTTAGATGACTCTGAGAGAGAGGGTGAGACTAACGATTTTCATGCAACTCTGCCACACTTAAATACTCTTCGTGTAGGAGTCAATGCAATGTCACTAGTCCTCTTCCAAACAAAGGATGAACAACAATAGACCTTCTCTTCTGAGATAGTTTTCCATCTATTCTATCTGTTTGGGTCTTACCTCACTGTTTACTTGTCTTCCTCATAGAATTAAGCTCCTCAAAGGCTGGGACTGTGATTTTTGTCTTTTTCTGTATCCTCAGCATTTAGAACAGTGGCTGGCATGTAGTAAGCATTTAATATGTTTCCTGACTCGCTAGAAGCACTTTGCAATGCCTGTTTAGGCTGACTAGACCTGTGTAAATAAATTACAAATTAATACTTTAACTTCAATTAAAATTTAACTTCCATTTTTTAAAAAGCAATGTTATTCTAAAGATAAGATTCAGTAGGGGATGGCTAAAAGAGAATGGTAATTTTCCAGTAAGTTTACCATCTTGTTATGTGAAGCCTCGATGAAAACCGATAATAGGGTAAGCAGGTGTTCAATATGACAGCATTTCAACCCTGCAAAACTCATCTTAAAACAGCTGTGACATGTTATAGGAATTTGAAAAGAAGAGTACTAATAGTGCTGCCAAGTCCTCCTCACCCATATTTAACGGTCTTCTCCCCTTGGCCAATAAAATCTTTCCCTCGATTCAATGAATATTTTATTAAAGGTTTACCATATGCAAAGTATTATGCTAGAAATTATAGATGGAAAAATAATAAATAATTCTGTCCATGACTTCAAAAACTTTACAGTTTAATAGAAGAGATATGACATACACCAGTGACAGAAACAGAGATACATCACCAGTATTTGCTCTGGCTCCCTCTCCAGAGTCAGGTCATCTACATCTGCCCCTCAGGATAATAAGAGACTGTGGGGTTGTCTTGTCTCTCCTCTGCTACCACTGGCTCAAGTCCCTACTACCCAATGGTTTCCTGCCATTGTTAAACACCAGCAACTAGCTATCCTGGCCAGGTAGGTTGCACAGCAGATACAGTGTCAAACCCAGAGTCAAGAAGACCTGAGTTTAAACCCAGCCTCAGACACTAACTAGCTGTGTGACCCTGAGCAAGTCACTTATCCCTGTTTACTTCAGTTTCATCATATGTAAAATGAGCAAGAGAAGGAAATGGCAAACAGCTCCCATATCTTTGCCAAGAAAACACCAAATGGCATCACCAAGAGCTGGACACTACAGAAATCACTCAACAACAACAAAAACTAGCTGTCAGTTCCATTTAACTTCTTGACATCAGGTAGTTTTTACAAAGGGATATTTATTTTGAAGATATAACATGAAGAAATACACATTTTCTCCCATATTCTGGAGACAAATCCTAACCTATACCACCTTAGGGAATAGAATCAAAACCTTCTTTAATTCCTACATAACGTTGGTCCCATTGAGTTTCTGTCCAGGTGAGATCACTACCAGTTGAATCCTTTTCTCTGCTTTTGCTGACAATGATATTCCTTTTCTTTTCTTTTCTTTTTTTTTCTCTTCTTTTCTTTTTTTTATTATTTGTAGCTATATTGTATTTACTTCTTAAAAGTACAGTGAGACCAAGGGATGGAAGGTCCTAAGTTTGAATTTAACCTCAGATACCTCCCATCTGTGTGACCCTGGGCAAGTCACTTAATCCCTATTGCCTAGGGTATTGCTCTTATTGCTCTTCTGCCTTACCACCAATAGGCAGTACTGATTTTATGATGGAAGGTAATGGGAGGGCAGGGTAGTTATTTTTTATTTAAAAAGTATAGTGAGAAGTAGGGTTTTTTATTTCATTTTTATTGAGTTTTGGTTTTATATTTCTTTCATTTACTTTTATGTTTTTCTACCCTCCCCTACTCAGAGCCATACCGTTTCATACTCACAAGGTCATGGAGGTCCCATTTCCTTCACTTAGACCAGAAAAAGCAGAGACCAAAGACCAAGGCCCATATTTTGGGCCATATGGCTTTAAAGGGGAGAAGTTCCTGAGATCTCTCCCCTTACAGCATGGTCTCTCACCAAGGACCATGGGTGGAAGAGTCACCCCACCAGGATCAGAGCAGGTGAAAGGACTGATACTGGAGAGAATGTCCAAAATGCTCATCCAAAATCAGCTCAGTCTTTTTTGAAGACACCCTCAGTTGTAGCTATAGAATCATTAAAAAAAAGGTTCTTCCAACCATATGGTTAACAGGTCAGAACTAACTATATAATGTCTGTGCTCTACAGTCACTTCAAGGCACTTCCCTTAAATGTCATTAAGACTTCCAGGAACAAACTTTGAGACTCCTCTATATGGAGAGATTGCCATCCAAGGAACTCTATCTATATGCCAGACCTCCAATAAAAAAATAATTTTTTAATGTCACAAGGATATTCTTTGTTGAACTTGTGTCTCAGATGTATCAGTGGACACAGAAATTCCGAGTGATTCCATTTCAGCATTCACAATGACCAAGAATGGGATGCTGCTTCCTTTACTTTGTCTCTATAGAATCCTTAGGAAGTAAATTCAAAAAATATAATGCTAGATAGCTCTAAAAAAGATACTCCTAGTGATTCTGCAAAGTCAAGTCATCTTGGTCAACACGACCACATTAATGAGTTCTGACGGTGTTACCCAAGATGACTTGACATTGCAGAATCATTAGGAGCATGTCTTTTAGACACCCTCAGTTTGGGCTATAGGGTCAATCAAAAATAGCTTCTTCCAACCATATGGTTAGCAGGCCAGAACTCACTATACAATGTCTATATTCCACAGTCTCTTAAAGGTACTTACCTTAAATGTCATTCCAGGAACAAGCTTTGAGGCTTCTCAACATGAAGAGATGCCATCCAAGGAACCCTATCTATGTACTGAACCTCCATTAAAGAAATAATATTTTAATGTCACAAGGATATTCTTTATTGAACTTGGGTCTCAAATATATCAGTGGATACAGAAAAGTGACTCCATTTCAGCATTCACAATGACCGAAAAAGGGATGCATACTAGATCATTTCTGACATGGACATGGACCTTTTAACTCCATAGTATACACAGAAAAGTCATGTTTTTGGCAAAAATTAATGAAGAATTAGTAAAACAGAATAGCATATGAAATATATTTTTGTTTGTCTTGGAAGTTTTCATAAAAGTTTAGATGGATGTAGTAGAGACAACTCTCAAGGGATTTATAAATCAGCAGTGAATTCCCTCAACCTCAAAAAATGCTTTGGTAAATCTGTTGACAAATTCCAATAATTGAGTTGATTGACCCTAAGTTAAGAATGACATTTATAGTCATTCCTAAGGTTAGGAACAAGTTCCTTTTTAAGGGGATTTTTACTGGCCTTTGGAAATTAAGGTGGAAGCCTCTTGTACATTCACAACACAGCTCCCAGAAATATCAACTGGGTGAAAAATTGTTTTCTAGAAGAATACGTAATGTTTTCAACAACTCTGGTGACAGTTCTCCTAAGAAGCTATCATTTAGTTTTACTTACGACTGACAGGCCACATTGGGACATTTAAGAGTATTGCCAAAGATACTGGGGTATCCTGAATCAGTTTGCTATTGAGCTTCTAAGTATGAAATAACTCAAGGTTTTACCATGATGAATAATCAAGATCACCCACTACCAGTTGATATGTGCTGCTATATCAGGTCCCAGGTTCTTTTCTGATGGATTTTTAATGATATACTCACTCAAGATGGTCCTTCTTGTAGAATAGTTTTGATGATGATGATGATGATGATGATGATGATGATGATGATGATGATGATGATGATGATGATGATAAGGCTGTGATAATAATGTAATTTCCATTTACATAGAACTTTTGAGTTACAGGCATAGAGGAGGAATTGATGTTTCAGAGAAGACAAGTGATTTACTCAAGATGCCTGGGAAACTACAAGGAAGATGGTACCCTCCACAATATGGAAGTCAGTAAGAAGGGAAGATTTGGGGGAAACAATAATGAGTTCTCTTTTGGACTTGTTGAGTTTGATATGTCCATAGAACAATTAGTTTGAGATGTTCAAGAAGTAACTGGTAGTGTAAGACTGGAGTTCAGTAGAGGGATTAAGGCTGAATACATAAACAGTACCTACTCACAACACACACTTTCTAACTCAGCTCCTTAATTACTTCATTTGCCATTTTATGAATTATATACTTCCAAAAACTAAAACTAGGCACATGGAAATGAGTGGAGAGACTAAAATGCCCTGTAGCTTCAGTCAGTCTTCTGTTCCCAAACAGGTCTTCATAGTCCATTCTCTAATCTACTCCTCTGAATAATCTGTATTTCTCCATTTTTTTTCATGTAAAAACTATATTTCTTCATAAATGAATTTTATCATTTTTGTACAAAAAAAGCTCTTTTTCTGCCCCTCTCATCAACAAAACTACTTATATATGAAAATGGCAGCACCTTACAATATTTCACAAACTGACTTCATCCATTTTATTTACACAAAAGCTACTGTTTTGCCCCCTTGAGTAACTAATATATATGGCCCTTTCATGTATAAATATGTATGTGCACATACCCATGTATATTATAAAGACATGAATCTGTTTGCTACATAAAGAATTTTTTTTAATGATTGGGTTTCCCTATCTTGCCTTGGTTGGAAAGTACAATGACCAAACCCAATATTAATCATCCTAAACGCTTTAATCTACTCTACTTTTGCCACCCTGACTAGTTTACCCTTCCCTAGGCAGACCGGGCATCCTCTGCCTCTACCTCCTCATCCCTACCTTCCTAGGGCTCACTATATTGATTCCAGACTTAAACAGAGAATTTATTGACTTTAGATCTCCTGTAGCTCAGAACTCCTGGGCTCAAATGCTCCACCAGCCTTAGCCTTCCCGGTAGCAGAGACTACATATGTTTGCCACCTTGCCCACCTATTTTCAAATAATTAAAATTAAATGTTTCTAATAATGACATTTTGGCATAGTGGATAGAGAGTTAGCCTTGAAGTCAGAAATACTTGGTTTCAAACCCAACCTCTAACACATACTAATAGTGTGATCTTGGGCAACTCACTTCTCAGAAACTATAAATTGCAATGAAGTTGCCAAGTTAGGAGCTTCTTCACTGGGGAACTTCCTTCAACAAAACCACAAGTCTGAAACAAAAAATAATGTTCTTAAAACTGAAACTTCTGAACACAATGTAAACCTTCTGTGATGAATCATAAAACACTTGGCACTCTCACCGTACCCTGGAGGGTATCATTATGAACCTCAGCTACTCTGTAACTGTTGGAGGGGATAAAAAGGTGAGGATAATGCCAATTAATAGAGATCTTCAATAGATAGGCTGCTGGCTCAACCAGCTTTCTGTACTCAGTAAAGAAAAGAAGAACATTGGCAAAGCCATTAACTCCACTGACCAAGAATTACCTTAGCTGAGTTATTTCCATCGTACTGTTCCCATTATTCTGCCTTCTAATCATAACAAAAGTTCCCAGTGACAGGTGCTTACACATAATTCTGTAGACACATTCACGTATCACTTACACATAAAAACAGAAATGGGCTTATAAGAGGATAGAATAAGAGATAGTAAGATGAAGAGAGGGCAGAGATAGAAGAACTAAGATAGGGTGGCTGAGACCTTGCCCCAGAGCATCAAATTCGAAGAGCACAGACAGCACTTGGAGCCTTTTAGCAGCAGAAACAATAAAATTTAGATGTTGGTAAGAATAATTAGGTAAAACAGGAAGCTACCAATCTTTAATTGAAGTGTAATAGGAATCATTGGCCTACATATAGATGTTTTCTATAGGCTTTCTATATGCCAGGAGGACCTCGTCTATTAGATTTTCTATAGATATTATTATAGAAAGTTTGAGTCCTAAAGAGTAGGGATGAGGTGAGCCTCTCCTATCTCTCCTAACTGAGGGTGACTTTGCTGCTGCTTGTCCTATGTATAGTTTCTGGTATTTGCTCCAGGTAATCACATTTCTAGATATATCTCTGAAGAAGGGAGGAAATATATATGGGAGGATACATACATATGTATGAATAATTATATAATAGTTATGGCTCTGATAGGAAGGGAGAAATAGAATATATATATAACATAAAATAGATAATGTAATGTGATAATTATATAATATTTATGATACTGGGAAGGAATATGTGAGTATGAATATCTGTAAAATATATAATACAATGGATTAAGACAGGGAAATGTCACATAAAGTTGTTTTTTTTTTTTTCAGTTGTGTCCAACTCTTCCTGACCCCACTTCAAGTTTTCTTGGCAAAGGTACTAAAATGGTTTGCCATTTTTTTTCTTTAACTCATTTTATAGATGAGGAAACGGATGCAAACAAGGTTAAGTAATTTACCCAGGGTCTCACAACTAGTGTCTGAGGATAGATTTGAATTCAGGAAGATGAGTCTTCCTAACTCTAGGCCCAACACTCTCTCCACTGAGCAACAAATATGGTCTGCTTGTGATAGAGTGCAGAAATACTATCAACTCTTCAGTTCTAGAAATTATGTCTCCCTTAATTAATTAGTCAATAAATGTTTATTAAGCATCTAATATTGCCAGGTACTGAACATACAAGTCAAACTTCCAAGAGTTTATATTCTAATATAGGCTAGAATTAGCATTCTTGCCCATATCACACCATTATCTTATGTTGAGTTTACAGTCCACCAAAACCCCAATATTATTTTTAACAAACTACAGTCTATTTCCTATCTTAAACTTAAGTTGAGCTTTTGGACTGAACTCTTCCCCTTCATTTTACCTCTATTGAATTTTATCTTATTTGATTACTGCTGCCAAAATATTTCTGAATACTGACCCTGGGTGTTTGGTTCCAGCTACCTATACCCCAAGGTTTGTGTCATCTGCAAATACAACAAGAATGCCATCCAGGTGGGTCCCCAGCACTTCTAACTCCCTGCCCCAAATATCTTCCTGCTCCAATTCATCTTGCACACAACTGCCAAAGTAATTTTCTTGAAGTGTAGCTCTCACCCTTTCACCCCTTATCAATAAATTCCAACAGCTCCCTGGATGAACTATAACTTCCTCTGTTTTGCATTTAAATCTCTTTATAATATGGCCTCAACCTTCCTCTCCAAACTTATTACACATTACTTACCTCTGCTCATGCTAAAATGCAACTATATTGACCTTTTTGCAGATGCTCATACATGACACTTCATCCCCCATCTCTGAGAATATCCATTGGCTAGCTATCAGGCTGAGAATGCCCTCCCTCACCACCTCCCTTGTGTTGGAATCCCTCATTTTCTTTAAGACTCAACTCAAATACTTTCTTCAGCATAAGGCTTCTCCCAGGGCTTCTGTCTACTAGAGTTGTCCCCTCCAAGGTTACCTTTGCATATGTTTACATATATGTTGGTGTGTGTGTGGGGGGGTATTCAAGGAGGACTAGTACCTCTGGTGTGAGGGCTTACAGAGCCCTTTTTAGGGGTATTCATCCACATTTGGTATTCACCTGTCACCCAACTCTCATCTGTGGCTCTAAGTAGTTGTAACATGCACAGCAACCACGATTTGGTAAATCATCTCAGCAGACAGGTTAAACCAGGTTGTGGATAGGTGATAACCCTTTGGTGAGTTAGGGGGATGGCAGAATGGACAGACAAGAGCAATTAGTTCCAATGGCCATGAAGGTAGCTGAAACAAGCACCAAAGAGTGTTAAAGAGCTTGGCAAGGCATCAAAGATGCCAAGGTCATCCACTGTATCCCAAGCTATCGTCAGTCATTTGACTTTTGTCTGGCCACTGAACTTTGATTACTCTGGAAAAGAGAATGAGACTGTCAATTTTGTGTAAGTCTGTCTCACTTAAATCCAACTCATACACAGTTCATTGAAATATCTTTGGTCTTCTTTGAAAACAAAGGACAAAGGGGGCAGCTGGGTGGCTCAGTGGATTAAGATCCAGGCTTATCTAGAGACAGAAGGTCCTATGTTCAAATTTGACCTCAGACACTTCCCAGCCATGTGACCCTGGGCAAGTCACTTAACCCCCATTGCCTAGTCCTTACCACTCTTCTGCCTTGGAACCCATATACAGTATTGATTCTAAAATGGAAGGTAAGGGTTTAAAAAAGAAAGGAAGGCAGGAAGGCAGGAAGGAAGGCAGGAAGGCAGGAAGGAAGGAAGGAAGGAAGGAAGGAAGGAAGGAAGGAAGGAAGGAAGGAAGGAAGGAAGGAAGGAAGGAAG
>NC_058132.1:171167447-171188790 GCF_016433145.1 Gracilinanus agilis | reverse complement strand
AGGAAGGAAGGAAGGAAGGAAGGAAAGAAGGAAGGAAGGAAAGAAGGAAGGAAGGAAGGAAGGAAGGAAGGAAGGAAGGAAGGAAAAGAAAACAAAGGACAAAAAACAATAATAACCATCGATACCTATATATGTGTTTATGTCTATATTTTACATATATATGAGATAAAGATGAAGATATGGTCATGACTATGGGCATAGATTCAGATAAAGATAAAATATAGATAGATTTAGATGTTTATTTATCAATATCGATATAGGTATACATGATATCACCATTAGAATACAAACTCTATAAAGTAAGATATTTGTTTTTGTCTTTGTACCCCCATTACCTTAATTCATCTTGCACAAAACTTCCAAAGTAATATTTCCAAGAATGTAGCTCTCACTCTTTCACCACCTATCAATGAACTCCAACAACTCCCTTGATGAAATATAACTTCCTCTGTTTGGCATTTTAAATCTCTTTAATCTCCTTGACTTTCCTTTCCCAACTTATTATACTTTACCCACTTTCTCTCACTCTATAATAAATACAGTTATATTAGCCTCCTTGCTGATGCTCATACATGACACTCCATGCTTACTAAATGTTTGTTTGATTTATCTAAGTCATTGATAAAAATGCTAAGTAGACTGGGACTTGAACAAATCACTCGAAGTCCATAGAGATCTTTATGTATTCTGATTATTGTCCATCATATAAGCTCACATTCTTGTGTCATCTATGATTTTGGTAAATTCATTATCTACATTTTTTATGCAAGGTACAAGTATTCCTTACATGTCATAGGGGTTAGAGGTACAATGCCTCCATGATCTGGAAAATCTGTGTAAATTTTTTGGGTCCTTCCTTCATACCAGAGAAGAAGACTGAATCTTTTCATTTTCTTTCATGGGGTGTTTACTGTGCATATTTAAGGCGTTCAAAAATAAAATATGTTGATATTATACAATTTTATACATGTATTTTATGCATTTCTGAATTTTTAACTTTTTCTATGTCATCTGCTGGTCTTCACATGTTGTCTTCAAGTTCCACAAAACTTCCCAAAAGTTCCCATTTAATTTCTTATGCCAGCCCACAATATATCAGAACCATGATGGTCAAAATCACAATGTGGAATGGATATATGTACTTATAAAATTATTAAGTAGTACAGGAATACAAAGACAAATCTTTCAAGGCACTCTTTTTGACACCTACTGTCACACTGACACCAAAACCATTGATTATTGTTGCTCTCCATTGTAAATGCATTTAACTGATTCACTGCCAAAGCTGTATTTTTCCATTATTTCTACTATCTCTTGATTCTAGAATTTTCCCAGTAATTAAAGTGGAATTTATTGAGCTATAGTTTGTAGACTTCATTCTCTTCCCCTTTTTGAAATCTGTAACATTTGCTAATTCTCCAATATTGAAGAATTCTCATTCTCTGTCTTATATGTTTGCTATATACTTATATGTGTGCCTGTTACATTCTCTATTAAAATGTAATCTTGAAGGCATTGTCTTTAGAGTGCTTGTAGATATCAGTGAAAAGATCGTTATAATATTCTACTGACTGATGAATCGGAACAGAGCCATAGAGAGCATTTAAAAAATATTAACTAAAGAGAATCTTTCTTCCATTTGTTCATAAGATGAAAAAGCTTTCACTGAGTATGCAGAGATGATTGTACATTGCACACATTCTCACTTTCTTGATGTGTTTATCAGTTATACTGATTTTTTTTCATCTTTCTCTTCTCTTTTTGTCTTAAAAAATACTAGTTATTGACTCTTTGAAAGGGCAAAGTGAGGAATACTGAAGAAAACTATAGTGAGGTTGAAAAAATGAATAAAATTTTATTTAAAATATTTTGCCTCAAGGAAAAAATTATCCTGCATATGTTTGGTATGTTCTGAATGTTCTAATCTTCATCTTCCTTCCTAACATTTTCATTTCCTTACATAACACAGCAGGAACTGATATGTAGAGTCCAATTATGGTGGCTCTGTTGTGATAATAAAAATAGTTACTTACAGAAATGATAACATATTTGCTCTATTCTTCACTCTTTTGTCATAATTCCTGTTTCATCTTTAAATGGTTTTGGATTCACTTGACTTATTTAGGTTTCATACCAAGTTCTTTTCAAACCTCCTTTTTTGTCTTCTTTCTTCACTGTTTTGTGTGCCAATATTGCTCATAATTTTACACTCTCTGCTTTTATGAGCCATTCATAACTTAATGAGTTTCTATCCTAATAATCCTTTTTTGCTACTCTTTCTTTCTGTTAATAAGGAATGGTCATGTTGGCTTCTAAGCTCTTTTGGCCTCCTAGTAATAACCATTAGTTAAACTTTTGTAGAAAATGTTGATCAATGGCAAGATCTCACCTTTTATTCATTTCCCATTTGTAAATTTCAGTGAGTTGTTTGAATAGGTCAGGTTGGAGCTATTGTAACTTTTGCTCTAAGTAGATAATTTTAGAATAACTTCCAAATAAGTCATTAGCCTTTCCTTAATATATAGTCGTTTCATTTGTGTGTGTGAAATGCAAATGTTTATTCCCTTCTCTTTTCACCCCCTCTGCACCCTATGTTCTCATCTATACAGGTCATACCTACAGCTTTGTGCTCATTTGGGGATATCTAATTTTTAAAAGGACACTGAAAAATTGGAAGATATCCAAAAGACGCAGACCAGATGAAGAAAGGACAGAAAACAAAGATTTGTGATAGTTGAGTGATATTAAATTTAGGTAACAGAAAAATTAAGATGTAATAGTTGAGCAGGACCAAGAGTATAGAACCAGAGGCAATGAATAGAAGGAAATTTAACCAGAAATAAAATAGGTACTAGCTGATTGAGGGATGAAAAAATAAATTGAGGCATATAAACATTATGGGATATTATTATGCCATAAGGATTAGTAAGTATGATGAATTTAGAGAACAATGGGAAGATTTATATGAGGCAATGCAGAGTGAAATAAGAAAAATGAGGAAAACTATATGTAGAAGGAGCACAACAATGTACCTAGGAAAAAACTTAAAAATCAAAACCCCATAATTAAAATAACAAACGACTCCAGAAAATAATTGAGAATATGCACCTCCTTACCTTCACTGAAAGAATAGAGAACTATAGATGTGAAATATCATAATGCTGCCAAACGTTATTTATATTGGTTACTTTTGCTGAACTGCTTATTTTTCTTTTTTTCTTTCTTAATCTTTATTACAATAGATGACTGGATAGAGGAAGGGAGAGTCACATCATTGGAAATGAATGTACTATAAAAGCAAAGGCTGTTAATAAAAATAATATAAAAAAAGAGAGAGGTAGATTTATATTCCATGTATGGAAAAAAGTCCTAACCTAGAAGGTTTTCAAGCCAGATGATGAATTGTCAGGAATGCTCTATAGGAAATTCCTGCTCAAATACAGATTAGACTAGATGACTTCTGAGTCCGGGTCTAAGAGTCTGGAGTTCTGTGCTCCTGGGAGCAACCTTCTGATGATATTCTTTCCTAAATTCAGGCAAAGTCTTCTCTCTAGCATTTATCAAGTGCCCACAGCACACACAACCCTGAATGAAGTACTGCTTTATGGTTTCCTCACAAATTCACAAAAATGAGATCTTGAAACACACTGGCATCTATACGTATATTCATACCTGTATATATACATACATGTATACACACACACATATAAATCTTTACCTTCTGTCTTGGAATCAATACTGAGTATTGTTTCCAAGGCATGAGAGGTAATGGCTAGATGGTGACTTGCCCAGACGGCTAAGAAGTATCCGAGGCCAGATATGAACCCTCAGGTCTCCAGACCGGGCTCTCTAGGCACTGAGCTACCCTGCTATATGTATGTATGGGTATATTATATGCGTACATGTACATATATAATACATGTGTGTATACACATACAGGTATACATGTGTATACATTGTATGTATATAATCTTAAATATAGTAATTTTTGAATCAAATATCTATATAAAGAGGTAGACTAGAATGAAGAGTCTTGACTCCAAGCAGCACCAAGACATAATAAAGTCCTTGTTTGATTCAAAAAAGAAAACTGCTTTGTTTAATATTTTGGAAAATAAAATCCTCACTGACAAGGATTTCTTTGTGTTCTAAAAAATGTCTGGAGACATGTTGGGGATATTCAATCAATACCAATGAATGGTAATGCTGACCTTTTTGTGTCCCTATATGGCAGATATTAGAACAGATTCTGAATCAATTTGTAAATTCATTTATTGACTTGAACTCATCATTGCTCCATAGAAGGAAGCAGATTCACTTAATGCTAGCCCTGAGGAACCTGTGTTCCTTGTTTCTACTTCTGCCTGAACAACTGAACCATTGGCTCCTTTTGCCAAGTGCATGACCTCCACACCAATAGTACGTGGTCCAAAATACAACACCCATTCCTACTGAAAACACTATCAAGTATAGGAAAAGAAGGACTCTTCCTCAAAATAATAAACAGTATATATTTAAAACCATCAGCAAGTATCATCTGCAATGAGGAAAGTTAGAAGCCTTCCCAATAAGATCAGGAGTGAAGCAAGGATGCCCATTATCACCTCTATTATTTAATATTGTACTAGAAATGCTAGAGGTAGCAATTAGGGAGGAAAAAGAAATTGAAGGGATTAAAGTGGGCAATAAGGAAGCTAAACTATCATTCTTTGCAGATGATATGCTACTTGATAATATAATTTAAAATATATACTGTTAGATCTTATTCCCTTACTTTTTATTCTTTTGATATCCTTGATATTTTGTTCTTCCAAATGAATTTTATTACTTTTTCTAGCTCAATAAGGTAATTTTTAAAATTTTAATTGGAGTGCCACTGAAAAAGAAATTAATTCAGGTAGGATTGTCATTTTAATTATATCAGCTTTGCCCACCCATGAACAATTAATATTTCTCCAGTTATTTAGATCTTACTTTATTTCTGTAAAAAAATGTGTTTTATACTTATGTTCATGTAGTTCCTGGGTTTGTTTTGGCAAGTATAGCCCCAGATATTTTATTCTATCTGTGTTTATTTTAAAATGAATATTTCTACCTCTTCTTGCAGGACTATGGTAGTTGTATATAAAAATACTGATGATTTTTATGGTTTATTTTATATACTACTTTGATAAAATTATTGATAACTTCAACTAAGTCTTTAGTTGAATCTCTAGGATTTTCCATAGGTATTATCATGTCATCTGCAAATAGAATTAATTTTCTTACTTTGTCCATTCTGATTCTTTCAATTTCTTTTTCTTCTCTTATTGCTATTGCTAGATTTCTAATACTATGTTAAATAATATTGGCGGCAGTATGCATACTTGTTTCACTCCTAATTTTATTGGAAAGGCTTCTAGCTTATTCTCATTACACATATCACTTGCCTATGATTTTAGGTAGATGCTATGTATCATTTTAAGAAAAAATCCATTTATCCCTATGCTTTCCAGTATTTTTTTTAACCCTTAACTTCTGTTTATTGGCTCCTTGGTGGAAGAATGGTAAGGGTGGGCAATGGGGGTCAAGTGACTTGCCCAGGGTCACACAGCTGGGTTTCCAGTATTTTTAATAGGAATGAATGCTGTATTTTATCAAAGGTTTTCTTCTGCATTTATTGATAAAATCATATAGTTTTGTTGCTTTTGTTATTATAATAATTAATTATTAAAATAATCAATATTAATATCAATAATTACTATAATCAATGATACAATCCATTAATATAACCAACATGATGATTTTCTCTTATTATGCCATCCTTGCACTTCTGGTATGAATTTTGTTTGGTCACAATGCATAATCTTTGTGATATACCGTTGTAGTCTCCTAGCTATGATTTTTATTTAGGATTTTTGCATCCATATTCATTAATGAAATTAGTCCATAATTTTCTTTCTCTGATTTTGTTCTTTCTGGGTTAGGTAGCAATATCATATTTGTTTCATAAAAGGAAAACTCCTTTTTTGTAAAACTCCTTCTTTACTTGTTATTTCAAATAATTCATTTTAATATTGGAATTAGTAGATCTTTGAATGGTAGAATTTGCTTGTAAATCCATCTGGTCCTGATGCTTTTTCTTAGAAAATTCATTTATGGCTTGTTCAATTTCTTTTTTTCAAAAATAGGTTTATTTAGCTATTCTATTTCTTCCTCTGATAGTCAAAGTAATTTTTAATAAGTGTTCTTCAATTTTATTTATATTGTTAAATTAAGCAAAATAAATCCTAATAATTGTTTTAATTTCATTTTCATTGATGGTATATTCACTCTTCATCTTGAATGCTAGTGATTTGGTTTTCTTCTCTCTTTTTTATCATATTATCCAATAATTTATTTACTTTGTCAATTTTTTTCATAAAACCACTCCTAAATTTATAAATTCAGTGGTTTTCTTACATTCAAGTTTATTGATCTCATCTTTAATTTTTCTAATTTGGCATTTAGTTGAGGATTGTTAATTTGTTCTTTTTCTATTTTTCTAATTGCATTTCCACTTCATTGATATTTTCTTTCTCTATTTTATTACTATGAGCATTCAGAAATAAAAATTTTTCTCTAATTACTGATTTTGCTGTATCCCATAGGTTTTGGTATCTTGTCTCATTATTCGCTTTAATGAAATTACTTATTGTTTCTTTGAATTGTTCTTTAACTCTCTCATTCTTTAAGATTAAGTTATTTAGTCTCCACTTAGTTTTTAACTTTGTGTTTCCATGGTCCCCATATTATGTAGAATATTTAATTGAATTATGTTCTGAAAAAGATGCCTTTACTATTTCTGCTCTTCTACATTTGGTCAATTTTGTAAAGATACCAGAAACCACTGAAAAGAAGTTATACTTCTTTCTATTTCCATTCAGTTCTCTTCAGATGTATATCATATTTAACTTATCTAAGTTTCTATTCATCTCCTCAACTTCTTTTTTTTTAATTTTTTTAAACATTTATTAATATTCATTTTTAACATGGCTACATGATTCATGCTCCTACTTTCCCCCTCACCCCCCGCATTCCCCCCACCCATGGCCAACACACATTTCCACTGGTTTTATCATGTGTCCCTGATCAAGACCTATTTCCAAATTGTTGGTAGTTGCATTGGTGTGGTAGTTTCGAGTCCACATCCTCAATCATGTCCACCCCAACCCATGCTCCTCAACTTCTTTTTATTTATTTTTTGGTTAGATTTATCTTGTTATGAGACAGGGAAGCTGAAATCTTCAACTATGATTGTTTTGTTATCTATTTTCATCTGTAACTCATTATTTTTCCTTTAAAATGTGAAAGCTATAATATTTGGTGCATATAAGCTTAATATTGGTAATGCTTCATTATCTTTTAATGAGTTCCTTTTAAATAGTTTAAAAGTACCTTTTAACATGATATAGTTTCCCCATTTATCTCTTCTGATTATATCTATTTTAGCTTTAACCTGTCAGAGATCGATTTCTACCCCTGCTTTCTTTGTATTAACTGAGGTATAGCATGTTCTACTCTAGCCCTTTATTTTTACTCAGCGTGTTTCTCATTTTTCAGTTGTTTCTTGTAAACAACATATTGTCAGATTTTGGTTTTTGATCCCATTCTACTTTTGTTTTCTGGGTGAATTCATCCCATTCACATGCAAAGTCATACTTACTAGTTATATATTTCCTTCCATTCTGTTTTTCCTCACTGTTTGTACTTTTCTGTTTCTCTTTTTGCTAAATCCCTCCTCAGATATCCAATTTCTTCTGTCCACTACCTTTCCAAATCTCAACTCTTCTTACAACCTTTCCCTTACTCTCTCCCTTTACCTTCTTAGTTCTAAACTAATCTATACTTATAAAGGTACTTTCTTTGTCCCTTCATCCTTACCTTCTAGTTCTTATCCATCTACCATTCTAAAAGTCCCTTCCTTATTCCCCAAGCCCCGCCCTTCTATTTCTTGATATAAATTCCATTCTAAAAATTGTTCCCTTACCTTGTCTTAGCTTCCTCATCCCCTCACCTTACTCCCACTATTACTTTTTTTAAAACTCTTGTCTTTCATCTTAGCATCATTACTATATATTGGTTCCAAGGAAGAAGAGCAGTAAGGACTAGGCTATAAAAGTTAAGTGATTTGCCCAGGTTCACACAGCTACCAGAAATCACTGAAAAGAAGGTAGTGAATTCTTTTAATTTCCATTTTACTCTCTAGTTCTGGTCATTTTTCCTATATGATTTCTTAGAGTATGGTGTCTAAATTCTTTTTTTCCCTTGTGACTTTCTGAAAGTCTGATAATTCTTGTTTCCTCTCCTTGATGTATTTTCCAGGTTGATTGTTTCTGTAATAAGATCTTTCATATTCTCTTATATTATTCATTCTTTTGATTTTGCTTTGTTATTTCTTGTTGCTTTAGAAAGTCAATAGCTTCCTCTTACCTAGTTCTAGCTCTTAATAAATTATTTTCTTCCATGAGTTTTTGGGTGTCTTTTTCCATTTGGATGATTTTTCTTTCATTATTTTCTTGATTTTCTTGCATTGCTCTTATTTTTTCCTAGGTTTTCTTCAACCTCTCCATTTGCTTTTTGATTTTTTAAAGCTCTTCCAACAGCTCTTTTTGAGCTTGTGACCATTTAATGTTTGCTGTTTTAGAAGTGTTTTTACTTGACTGTCCTCAGAGTTTGAACCTGGGTCTTCTATTTCTCTGTAATAACTATCAACAATTGGGTTCTTTCTCCTTTGTTTATTGTTTTTTAGTGGCTAGGCCAATAGACTAAATTATTAGTTTTATGTTAGAGTCCCAGGGGTCTTAGGGTATGGGAGATGGTGCCTCAGGTTTCAGGATTCTTTGTGTTTATTTCCTGGGTCTTATTTAGTTCTTCCAATTTCTATAATCCAGGGCCAGGTATTAGTCCCTGGTCCTCCCACCACTCAAGTCCCAGTCTGTGATTGAACTCAGATGGTCCAACCAGAGCCCCCCCAGAAGTTCTGCCACTGCAGTCAGACAACTCCCCTCCCCAATTTGGTAGAAGCCAGAGACTCTACTCTCTTAGGAACAACCATGGTCAATAGAGTCTCAGCCCCTCAGCAATCACACTCAATGATGTGTGCTCCCTCCTCACTTTTCATCTCTTTTTTTTAAATTTTCGTTTGTTTGTTTTAACCCTTAACTTCTGTGTATTGGCTCCTTGGTGGAAGAGTGGAAAGGGTGAGCAATGGGGGTCAAGCGACTTGCCCAGGGTCACACAGCTGGGAAGTGTCTGAGGCCGGATTTGAACCTAGGACCTCCCATCTCTAGGTCTGACTCTCAATCCACTGAGCTACCCAGCTTCCCCCCTCACTTTTCATCTCTTGATGCCACAGCTAAGTTTAGAGCAGGTGTCTAGTCATCATACTTAGACCTCTGAAGTCATTCCCTGGTCATAAGTCAACCCCTTTCTGTGTGTGAGTGGGCATCTCTGCAGCCAAGGCTACTGGCCACATAGCCACTTGCAGGGTTTCCTGCTTACTGAGTCCACAGGTATCTGCCCCTACCCAGGTTCAGCAGACAAGATGAGGCTTCAAGTCTTGCCCCTGAGGCTTGCTGTTTGTTGATTCTACAGTTGTTTTCTCTGGTGGGTTTGCACTATCTGGTGAGATTGAAACCAGGAAGTCAGAGACCTTCCTCTCTAGTTGTCCTTAGTTGCTCAACTTTATTCAGGACTTATCAGTTTTTGTCACTTTTAGCATTGATTCCATGGAGGTGTTTTTTTATAGAGGTGATATTAGGAGAACACAGAAGTTTCACATCCTACTCTGCCATTTTCCCACAATATCCCCCATCCTCTCCCATATTAGTTGTGAGACAGCATTGAGGTGTGTAAAACTAAAGATAAAACTAAAGAGTGAAATGGAGGAATGGGAACAAGGGAGGAGAATGAACAGGGAGAAAGGTTAAATTCATTTTTATGACTGTTACAAGTTTCTATGAGATTAAAAGTTGGGGGGGGGGTTAATATGACTGTAATGGTTTAATAGAATAGTCTTTCTCCCTGAGTGGGCCATTGGTGTGCAGTTAAATGACATAAACTAAGAGATCTGTCTCTCAGCATGTTAGAAGAGAAACACTATTAATCATAATGACACTGTACACATACACTGCTCCTTTCATCTGTGGTTCTCAAAGTACTTTACAACTATGAATCAAGCCTTACAAGGGACCACTGAGGTAGGTAAGGGTTATTATGCCCATTTTACAGATGAAGAAAGAGTTACAAGGAGAGAGGAAAAGATTTATATAGGGCCACACATATACCTATAGCAGAGCAAGCAATTTCTCAGGCTTTGTGGTACAATTTTTCTGACTTCTTATTTTCTCTAAGAGATGGAGAGCAAAGTGATTGGGGGAAGAGGAAGAGGAAATCAAAGATGGGATCCTAATGGGAAATAACATCAACAAGCATTTATTAAGAGCCTACATTGAGTGATTACCACTGTGCAAGGTGCTAGAAATAACCTCAAGGAGCTTGCAATCTAATGGGAAAAATAAGACATGTCTACAAAAAACCATGATAAAAGGTAGCTTGGGATAAATGCAAAGGAGAGTTCCAAAGTGCTATGAGAAATTTTAGGAGTAATAAGTCATCTTTAGCTAAAAGAGAATCGGAGAGAATTTACTGAAAGATATAGCCTTGAAAGAAGAGACTTTAAAAAATCAGAATGGTAGAGATAGGGAAAGGCCAATATAGACATGGAGAAGAATATGAGCAGCAGCACCAAAATGAAATAAGACAAAGATTAATGCTAAGGAGTCCAGTTTAGCTGTAATTTCAAACACATAGAGGAGAATCCTGCATGATAAGACTGATGAAATAGTTTAGAGCCAGATTATAAAAAATCTTGAAACTTAAGAATTTAATTTTTCTAATTTTAAACTTATTTTGTTGACAGTGAAGAACCACTGAAAGATTTGAGTATGGGAGTACAGAATGCTACAATGGGAAGATTAATTTTTCAGTTATGTGAAATTTTACTTCTAAGAAAGATAGACCAGAGGCAGGAAATCTAGCTGAAGGTAGTAGAATAGTCCAGGAAACTGGTTAGGATCTAGCATTCTACTATCACTTTTGTTCAGTCAAGGTAAAATCAGGCACACTAGACAGTGATGGGGAGTCATGGACATCAAACATTGCAGATAATTAGCTAGATGTTTTTGATGTATTGATCAATTCTGCTGGGACTTTTTTCTTCTTCCTCTTTTTTTCTTACGAAAATTATTTGTTATAAAAAATGGCTTTCTGGGAGGGGAAGAAAGGATGGATACAGGAGAAAATTTAAGCAATGTAAAAACAAAAGACATCATTAAACTTCATCCTAATAAAAATATTTTGTGATATGGGCTTAAAGCTCTGTTAAAATGCATAGTCTCCTAGAGTTTTTATAATAAAAATTATTTATATTGACATCACATTTTACAGCTTTCAAAACACTTTATACATACAATTTCATTTGATCTTCCCAACCATCTTATGAGAAAAATAATAACAGTAATAACAATAATAACATGTATATAGAGATTTAAAGTTTGCAAAGAACTCTACATGTATCTCATTTGATCCTCACAACAACCCTGAGAGGGAGGTACTATGATTATCCCCATGATGAAAATGATGATGAAATTGAAGCAGAGAAAGGTTAACTGACTTGCCCAGAGTCACAAAGCTAATAAATGTCTTGGGTAGGATTTAAATTCAAGTCTTCCTCACTGTCATAACTAAGAAGAATCTTAAGCTTTTATCATTCCAATAATGTGTTTGCATTAGGGTCTGAAGGAAGGGACCAATTCAGTCTGAAATAATTACAGATTTGTTCTTAATATCAAGTTTTTGTAGAGAGGGAGTGTTGCTAGGGGAACAGGCTGCTAGAGATTAGAGGAAAAGGGATTCCATACAAGAAAGAAATTTCTCCAGATCTGGGAGCCTGAGGGCTCTTGGGAATAAGGATTATATATAATTAGAAGGAAAGAAAATGAGACTCCAGAGCCATGATTTCATTGGGATGAGGGAACTCCCAGTGTGGAAACTTCCACAATGCAGATCTGTAACTCCTTTGGAATTTGTCATCTTAGAGGATTACTTAAGTTTCTCAGAATTTAGGTGTTTTTTTCTATAGTCATATATGTGTGCATCATGACTTAAACCTAGAGTTTCCTGACTCCAAGATCAGTCATCCATCTATTATGTCATATAATTTCTTCATAAATTATTACAAATAAGTTGTTGCCCAGTTGTTTCAACTGTATCAAACTCTTTTTGATTCCATTTGGGTTTTCTTGGCAAAGACAGTGGAGTGGCTTCTCTCGCTCATTTGACAGATGAGGAAACAGAGGTTAGCAGAGTAAAGTGACTTGCCCAGGGTCAAACAGCTAGTAAGGTTCTGAGGGCAGATTTTAACTCAGGAAGACTCCAGCCTGGCACTCTATCTACTAAGCCACCTAACTTCCCCTATAATTATTATATATAATACCCAGGGATAAATGATCAATCATGATTTGGAAGAGACCTTCAAAGCCTTGGTCCAGCACCTCGTTTTAGACATGAGGGATTTAAGGCCTGGAGAAATTAAAGTGACTTGCTCAAGGTAAAAATAATAGTAGTAAGTAATAGAACCTAATAGTAAAAGAAAAAAAAGAAAACTTTTCAAAATCAGAAAAGGTCTCAAAAAGCAAAGCATGTTAGTGTTATTTAATCCAGAATCCATCATTCTTGGCTATCCTAAATGATTTCAGAGAGGTGAAATTTTGCTTTGGTATCAATTATATAGTAAAAGGCTTTTTCTTTTTTCATCTCTGCCACATTGTAATATGAACTCAAGGCCCTTTGCGCATTCCATGTCACCTTTCTATGGGTTCTCCCTAGTTTATTGATGTCCTTCCTCAACTTGGGTGCCCAGAACTGAACCCCATACCTCAGGGATGGTCAATCCTTTGCCCCAGGGATCTTCTTATGACACCTTAAATTTCTCATAGCTTTAGTCTTTCCTTTGAACTCTAATTATTCTTCCTCCTATCAAAATTATGGGGACAGCTAGGTGGCTAAAGAAGACCCTTCTTCCTTATTTCAGATCTGGCCTCAGACTCTTACTAGTTGGGTGACCCTGGACAGTTGTGTGCCTCAGATTTCTCATCTGTCAAATGAGCTGGAGAAAGAAATGGAAACCCACTGCAGTATCCCTACCAAGGAAACCTCAAATGGGGTCATGAAGAGTCAGACAGGACTGAAAAAACAACTGAACATCATAATTACATGAGAGAAAGCTTGGTGGGGTGGATAAAGCATTCAGCTTGAAGTCCATATACCTGGATTTCAATTTTGCCTTCAATACTTAAAAGCTGAGTGAACATAGGTGTGTCACTTAACCTCTGAGCGTCTCAATTTTTTTCCCTGTAAAATGAGACTAATTTTACCTTCCTGAGTTGTTGTGAGGATCAAATGAGATAGAACTCTTTCATCTAAAGTGCTTTGTAAACCTTAAAGTGCTCTATAAATGTCATCTCTTACTAGCTGTGTGACCCTGGGCAAGTCACTTAATCTCTGTTTGTCTCATTTTCTTCATCTGTAAATGGAGATAATAATAGTCCCTCCCTCTCAGGTTTGTTGTGAGGATCAACTGAGATAATAATTACAAAGTATTTAGCACAGCACCTGGTATATATTAAGCACTAGATGTGTTAGCAATTATTATTATCTCACTACATAAATGTCAGCCATTAATATTATGTGTATATTTGAATATAAGCTCTCTTGACTGAAATATCTGAAGACTAAAGAAATATGTATCGAATTAAACTGCACTAGACTCAGAACTGAGGAGGATAAAAGGATAAATAAGACACGATACATAATCATAAAGAGTTTTAAGGGATTGGAGTGGGGAAAACTTACAAAGAATCACAAAATTTCACATTTGAAAAAGATCTCAAAGGTCATTGCCCAACCCCTCCCCTATTAGGAATCCCCTTCTAAAATATCCTCAAAAGGTTGTCTCAACTCTAACAAAGAGGGCTTGGACATTTTTCTCTCAACCTTAGTTTTCTAATCTGTGAAACATAATAATAACACCTGTTGTATCTCACAGGATGGTTCTGAGGATAAAATTAGACAATATATGAAAAAGTATTATGTCAAGGGACAGCTAGGTAGCACTGTGGATAAAGTGGCAGACCTGGAGTTAGGAGGACCTACATTCAAAACTTATCTCAGACACTTCTTAGCTGTATGACTCTGGGCAAATCACTTAACCCCAATTGCCTATCTTTTACCAATTCTAAGACAGAAAATAATGGGGGGGGGGAAGCATTACGCCAACTTTAAATTAAAATTTAAAGGTTAACTATGGTCACTGTCATTAGTAATAATAGTAATACTACTACTGATATTAATAATAATAATAATAACAATAATGCCTTCTGAGGTAGCCAATTCCATTTTGAGATCAAATTAGTCATGAGAATTGCTTTCTTACATGTAGCCTAAATTGGTTTCACCACTTTGGCCCACTAACTGGACCAAACAAAAGAACTTCAATTATTCTTCTTCCCCAGGGTAGTCCTTCAGATATTTCAAGATAGCTATCATGGCCTTTTAATTTTTCTCTAGCTTAAACATCTCTGGCTGTTTCCACAGATCTCCATGTAGCATAGATCCATGATGGCAAACTTATGGCACACATGCCAGAGGGGGCTCCTCCTTCCCCCTCTTCTCTCATGCCTGAGGACATTTCTTACATCACCCACCCCCTCTGCCTAGCAGCCCAATGGGAACACTTCCTCTCTCCCCTGTCTTGGGTAAGGTGGGGGTTCACATGTAGTGTGAGGGTTGAAGTTTGAACACTCGGTCTCTAACATCTCTAAAAGGTTCACTCTCACTGACATAGGTCCTTGGTTTTCTTAGCAACCTATTCAGTGTCCTCTTGAGAGATTCCAATATGTCCTTGTCCTTTCTAAAAAGTAGTGGCCAGATCTGACCCTAACACTGACACATTCTGACAAGAACAGAGTACGGGGGAACTATCAACACTACTACCAATCCCATTCTAGACACCATGCTTCTATTGGTATACCCTAAAAGAACACTGACCTTTTAGGCTGCCATGTCATAGAGTTGAATGAGCTTCCAGTCCATGAAAAACCCTAGAAAATCCTTCACATGAGCTATTGTCTAGTCAGCTCCATCCTGTACTTAAGCATTTAATTTTTTTAAGCCAAATATAAGATTTGGCACTTACCCAGTTATATTTTATTTCACGGAATTTATCACATTATTCTAGTCTTTCATGTAGTATGAACTTAACAAATTCTTGATGACTGATTGTGAAATCTTTTTGGATTTCAATTTTGTCATCTAATGGGTTAGCTAGGTCTCTCAGCTTTGGGTCATCTTTAAAGCAGGATAAACACAACATCTGTGCAATTGTCTATTCGCTCTCAAATGATTTATGATTACTTAAGCATGGGGAATTCCCAGTGTGGTAACTCATAAGGCATGGTTTAAAGAACATAGAGTTTAAGTAAGCTGCCCAGAGCCCCACAGCCAATAAATGTCAAATGTGGAACATAGTCAGGTATTTTGTGTCTTTTAGATGAATTCTATCCACTGCCCTGCAGTGCCTCAGACTTTATCATCATTATTGACAAAAATGCTGAACAGAACAAACCCTTGAAGCATACTATAAGAGACCTCCCTCTAGACCAGTGGTAGCAAACCTTTTAAAGACAAGTGCCCAAACTACATCCTCATGATAGAAATCAGCAAGAATTTAGGGTTAGGCAGACAAAGGAGGGAGGAAGCGCTCCCACTGGACTGCTGATCAGTGGGTGAGTGATGTAAGAAATGTCCTCAGGCACTTGTGGAGAGGAAGAATGGAGTAACCCCTTTGATACAGATGCCATAGGTCCACCAACATAGCTCTAGACTAACATGGATTCATTAATAATAACTCATTCAACCAACTCTGAATGCACTTCATTGTATCATCACCTTGCCTATATATCTCTCACTCTGTCCACCAGGACATCATCAACCCCCATCTATATATTTTATATATACCATTCCCTTAATCTATCACACCTTGATTCTTTGCCTATCCAATATATCCTTCGTGTGGATACTCCCTTCAATGATATAACTAGTTATCCTTCTAGGGTTGCTTGAATGGCTGTAGGTGAAGCTGTAGATGAAAAGCCCATAGCCTGGAAGAGGCTTAGCAGATAGAAAGCCAAGCCTGGAATTGGGAAGACCTGGGTTCAAATCTGACTTCAGACTTTTCTAGATGTGTAAACCTGAACAAGTCACTTAACCCCAATTACCTAGCCCTTACCACTCTTCTGCCTTGGAGTCCATACTTAGTATTGATTCTAAGATAGAAGGTAAAGGAGAAAAGGAAAGGAAAGGAAAGGAAGAGAAGAAAGAGAAAGAAGAGAAGAGAAGAGAAGAGAAGAGAAGAGAAGAGAAGAGAAGAGAAGAGAAGAGAAGAGAAGAGAAGAGAGGAGAGGAGAGGACAGGAGAGGACAGGAGAGGACAGGAGAGGACAGGAGAGGACAGGAGAGAAAGAGAAAAAAGAAAAACCCATCACCTGTAGTCACCATGATGATGAAACTCTCTGAACATAACTGACTGATCTTGAGATGACTGAAGGGCAACTGATCCTTAGGCAAACAGCTTGGTGCCTTTCCAATTTGACCAGATAGGCCAGGGTATGCACTCTGTTCTTTGGAAACCCAGGGTTCCTTCTATACAACTATGAGGCTTCAGAGTAGGATACTAGGGGAAGACAGAGCCCATAGCTGGTGAGAGGAGCCCTAGATCTAGATGAAGGGCATTCAAACTTAACTAACCAGGCACTCAACAATTTAATCTCCTCTCTCTCAGTTAAAAGCACAGTTTTTGAATGCCTGCCCTTTGATCCAGCCAAAAGAGATCATAGATAAACAGACTTGTACAAAAATATTTATAGCCTCACTTTTTGTGGTGGCAAAAAACTGGAAAAGGAGGGTATGCCCTTCAATTGGGGAATGGCTTAACAAATTGTGGTATATGTTGGTAATGGAATACTATTGTGCTCAAAGGAACAATGAACTAGAGGAATTCCATGTGAACTGGAAAGACCTCCAGGAATTGATGCAGAGTGAAAGGAGCAGAACCAGAAGAACATTGTATACAGAGACCAATACACTGTGGTAAAATCGAATGTAATGGACTTCTGTACTGCAATGTAATGACCCAGGACAGTTCTGAGGGACTTATGGTAAAGATGCTACCCACATTCAGAGGAAGAACTACAGGAGTGGAAACACAGAAGAAAAGGAACTGCTTGAACACATGGGTTGAGGCGGACATGATTGGGGATGTAGACTCGAAACTACCACACCAATGCAACTATCAACAATTTGGAAATAGGTCTTGATCAATGACACATGTTAAAACCAGTGGAAATGTGCATCAGGCATGGGGGAGGGGGAAGTCGGGGGGTGAAGGGGAAAGTAAGAGCATGACTCATGTAACCATGTTGACTTTTCTAAAAAATAAAAATTATTAAATGGAAGAAAAAAATAAAAGCACAATTTTTTTCCTAATTATGTTTAGAAACCAAGTCTTTGACAAACTCACGGGTTCTCAGAATATCAAATTGTTCTCTTCTTCTTCCCACCCCCACAGAAATGTCATAAAATCAGAGAGAATGAAGGAAACATCTTCATTTTTGCTTGTCTCTCCAAAGCTTCTATGTCAGTTGAAAATCAGCTGGATACTATTGATTGGGAAACAGCTTTAAAAAATTGAATGGAATGGAATTCTATTCTACCCATTGAAGGATAAGCCAAGAAGAGAAACGGGGAGAAGGGAATGAGTATTTATATAATACCTATTATGTGTCTGGCACTGTGCTGAGCACTTTTTTACAAATATCATCCCTTTCTGCCAGAGTATTCTCATCTACCAGAATTAATGGAAAATGTGAATGAAATGGAATGCCATTGCACCATAAGAAGTAACAAATGAGAAGAAATTCAGAGAAATGTGAAGATTTATATGACCTGGTCCAAAAAGAAGTAAGCAGAACAGGAAAATAATACTATGACTAATAATGACTACAATGTGAATAGAAACAACCACAAAAAGCCAACCCTGAAATCAGTGTAATTATAATAACCAATCTTGAATCCTGAGAAGAGATGAAAAAATATCCCTCCCTCCCTCCTTTGCAGAGGTAGGAGTCGATGGGTATAAACAGACAATTACTGAGAGCCAGCTGTGCTGAATTGTGGATTTTTTTCTTTTTTTTTTTTTTTTAACTAGGGATAGCCTTTAAGTGAGGTTGTTCATTTTCATTGTTCAGTCATTTTTCAATCCTGTGCAACTCTTTATAAGCCCATTTAAGGTTTTCTTGACAAAAGATACTTGAGTGGTTTACCATTTCCTTCTCTAGCTCATTTGATAGATGAGGAAACTGAGGCAAAGAGGACTTTCCCAGGGTCACATAGCTATTAAGAGTCTGAGTACAGATTTGAGCTTGGGAAGATGTCTTTCTGACTTCAGGCCTGCCATTCTATCCACTACATCACCTAGCTGCCCCTACCTAGGATAGAGGGGGGTTTATATGTAAAAATAAAGTTGATATAAAAACATAAAATATTAGTGAACATTTTTAAAAAGGAAATGGGGTTGACATTGATTCTCTGAACATGAAAGAACTATTTCTGTGCATCCCTACAGAGATACTTTATTTTCAAATACCAGCAGTCGTCTAGATTCCTTCAACCCAACCTTGGTATATAATGTCACATCTGGGAAATAAGCAAATGAAATATGCCTCCACTGAGGGAAAGAATATTGCCTATTTATTTATCTTTTTTTTCAGAACCCCTGAGGAAATTCTATTACTCCTCTAAACTATTTTCCTTTCTACTGGGGATGAAAATAAATGACTTTATCAACACTGCATGGCTACAGAATGCCAGTCACCATAATTACCAGAGTGGACCTCTTGAAAGTTTATGCCACATTGAGGCTTAAGCCTACCTAACCTTTGCCAGCTCCTTTGGTAGTGACGGTGTTGGCACTTTCTCCATTTACCATGATCACTGGGAAGAGACCTCCTCTGGATTTTAGGGTTCCAAACTCAAATGTAGACTGCACAGAAAGTCCCTAACTCAGACCTCTACCCATTCAGGATTATCGTTTCCATAGGAAAGTTGTTTAAAGGAATTATTATTACTGCTGTTATCTTTGGATCATGTATATATTTAAATTTCAGCTGCTCTTATTAATTATTATGATAGATTATTATTATTGTGATACAGCATAGCATAGTGGATAGTGAGTTGGTCTTGAAGCCAAGAAGTCCTGGGTTCAAAGCCTACCTCTGACACATACTGTCAGTATGATCTTGAGTAACTTACTTCACCCCGCAATGCTTTAGACTAAGGCCCACCGGCCAGATGCAGCCCCTTGAAATGTTCTATCTGGCCCCACGACATTATTCCTAATCTGACAAATACAATGAGTAGGATACAATACAATGAAACTTCCAAAGAGTTGCCTTAGAAACAGACTGACAGATGAGCATTTCCTTTCCTTTGGCCCCCTCTTTAAAAAGTTTGCCCATCACAGAACTCTTTAAGAGTATAACTGCTGGAACTGGGAAAACATTGTATGCCATAACAGCAATACACAATGATTATCTGTGAAAACTTGGCTACTCTCAGCAATGCAATGATCTGGAACAATCCCAAAAGATTTATGATAGAAAATGCTATCCATCTCCAAAAAAAACAACTGTTGGAGTCATCTTTCACATCAATGTGTTTATGGCTTTATTTGGGGGTTTGGGTTACGTATAGCTTTGCTCTTATGACAATGACCAATATGGAAGTGTGGTTTGCATGATAACAAAATAAAATTCAAATTTAAAGAAATAATAAGTATAACTGCTGAGTGGATGCCAACCTTCATTGATAGAGGGAGTTTCCTCACCTAGGAGTTCCATGGACCAAAGAAATCACAGGTACAGTCCTTGTTCTATTATAATTTTTTTAACTCTTTCCTTCCATCTTACAATTAATACTGTGCATTGGTCCCAAGGCAGAAGAGCAGTGAGGTGTAGGAAATGGGGGTTAAGTAAGCTAGGAAGTGTCTAAAGCCAGATTTGAATCTGGGACCTTCTGGACCTTTCTAAGCCTAGTTCTCAATCCACTGATCCACCTAGCTGCCCCCTATTATAATTATTATGGTAGCTGAAACTAAATATTGAAAATGTTATGCAAACATCATCACATTCGATTCTTTCCAGTTGTGTCCCCCACCTCCATAATTATTTTATGTTTTCTTTGTCTATACCTAGGATTGTAGAATAAGAGCTGGAAAGGGCCTCAGTCTAACTCCTTCATTTTACAGATGAAGAAACTAAAGGCAGACACATGAATTTACCAAATTCTCACAGACAGTAAGTGTCTTCTTGTGGATCTTCTTCCATATTGTACACTTGCAGCAGAAAATAACCTCCCTGAGGACAGGGACTATTTCACTGGATTGTCTCCATAACTCTTAGCATATAGTAGGGCAGCTAGGGGGTGCAGAGGATAGATAACTAGACTTGGAGTCAGGAAGACTCATCTTCCTGAAATCAAATATAGCCTGGTACACTTACTAGCTATATGACCTTGGGTAAGTCACTTAATCCTGTTTGCTTCAGTTTCTTCATCTGTCAAATGAGCTAGAGAAGGAAATGACAATCCATTGCAGTGTCTTTGTCTAAAAAAAACCCAGATGGGGTCACAAAGAGTCAAACATGACTGAAACAACTGAGTAGGCATTTAGTCAACTCTTGCTCAATTGAACTAAATTGAAGCCTCTTGTGAGTAATAATACTACAAGTATGATTATCTGCTTTTTACAGATGATAAAACTGAGGCTCAGAAAGGTTCTGTGGCTTGCCACCAGACACAGTGCCACGCTCTTACAGTGACACTACAAATCAGATGATCATGTTTAATTCATACCATTTGGCTGTCTGTGGTCAAGATTCCTGCTCAGCAGCAATCCCCGCATAGCATCAGAGGACCTTGTCAAGCAGGGCTAAACATTCATACTGACTCTGGCAGAATAGCTGAGCTCTTCACAGACAATTCTTCCATCCTCATCCTTGGCTACCCTTATGAGATTACCAAATAAAATGCCATTTGGTAATTAGGAGGTTTGAAATAGGAAGGAAGGAAGGAAGGAAGGAAGGAAGGAAGGAAGGAAGGAAGGAAGGAAGGAAGGAAGGAAGGAAGGAAGGAAGGAAGGAAGGAAGGAA
>NC_058132.1:171106409-171162528 GCF_016433145.1 Gracilinanus agilis | reverse complement strand
AAGGAAGGAAGGAAGGAAGGAAGGAAGGAAGGAAGGAAGGAAGGAAGGAAGGAAGGAAGGAAGGAAGGGAAGGAAAAGAAAATATGCCATGTCCAGTTTTTCCTCCTGTGTGTGTCTCTATCCACTCTCACTCATTGTCTTTAAAATGGCCAAACAATCCTCTCTAGGAAGAAAAAAGCTCTATCTACATCATTATGGTAAGTGTTCAAATTCACAGCTATCAATAAAATATTAACTCCATAAGATCACAGATTTTCAGGCTAGAGGAGGTCTTAGAGACCATCCAATACAACTTATCCCTGAACAGGAATTCCCTCTAAAAAATCCTCAACATGTGAGGTTCCAACCTTCTCTGGCAGACTTCCAATGACAGAAAAGTCATTATATGAGACATCCAGCCTGGGATACTATAATTATCACAAAAATTTTCCTTAAAATCTAGTATAAATAAAAAGACAAGGCAGTTCTTAGGTGGCTCCGTGGATTGAGGCCAGGTCCAGAGACAGGAGATGCTGGACTCAAATGTGGCCTCAGACACTTCCTAACTCTGTGACCCTGGGCAATTACTACCTAGCCCTTACTGCTCTTCTGCCTTGGAACTAATACACAATGTTGATTCTAAGACAGAAGTTAAATAAAATAAAGTAATAAGACAAGAACAAAAACAAGTATGCTACAAGACACCCTCCAGAACTACTTCTACTCCCATTCACATCAGTGGTCTTGGTGCCCAGCTTAATTTAGCAACTAAGTTTTGAATGCTGTCTCTCACAAGCCTCCCAACCTGTATGCTTTCCACTAAAAATCAAGCAGACTTAATTGGATTTTTAGCAAAAGTATTTACTAATATACTATAGCAAGAATAGGAGTTTCAAAAATATTCCTCTAAAAATCTGGGACACACTATTCCACAAATGTACACAAACTTAAAATACAAAGTAAAGAGAGATATATGTTTACAAGGAATAACTCACACCTCCTGATTACTGAAAATCCTTTTCTTCCTTCTTAAGTCTTCATGAAGTTCCATTAGGGATACCTTTCTTCTGGGTACAAGGATCAGTGCCTCTGTAGAGTACATAACCAGCATTTCTCTCCCCCCACCCCCACCCCACAAGGGTTCATACTCCCTGAAGCTGCCTTTCAACCTGGCTACTATTTGTCCCTCTCCTACTGATCCAGGTCCCTGACCCCAGCTGGATGCACTATCTACTGGTGGTCCAGTCTTTCCAAAGACATGGTCAATGGGTGTGTATGTTCGGTTGGGGAGAGAGGAGGTTGAACTAACTCCTCCTCAGAGGCTTAGTTCCAACTGAAAACCTCTAAACTGGAACTGCACCTTTAGAATGGGTCACCAATGAACTAAATTACTCAGAACTGGTTCGCTATCTTTCCGTTTAGACCAAGAAGTATGGCTTGATCTCCTCAATCAAATACAAGATGTTTTCTGGATGTCTTCCTCTGCCTTTTGTTCAATGGCCAAAAATACTATTATCCTATTGAATTGATTAAAGACTTATTCATCCATATTCTATACTTTAGATTTATTGGATTGAATCAATGAGATGTCTGAGTCTTCCATAATTAAATTAATTGAGGTGGTAATGCAATCTTTTCCTTATAGAAATATGTGAGCTTTTGTGAGGACTCAGAAGAGGAAGAGAGAATACTAACTGGAAAGCATAGAAGGTTTTGTTAGATTGTAAGATCCTTGAGGGCAGGGACGTATTTTTGCTTTTTCTTTTTTATGACAGCAAGACATTTATCACATAATGAACACTTAATAAATTCTTGTTGACTTCATGAGGGAGGCCAGGAATTTAAATATGGGAAAGGTGAATCTGAATTTTACAGCCTGCTCAGAATAATTTTTAGCCTATAACCAAACCTACAAGTATAACGATTCATTTATCCCTTCAACTGTGAAAAGCGTATCTGAGAAGAAAATTCCATGGCTTCATTTCCCATGGTGCTTGGGGACCAGAGAGCATTTGCCTTTAGGAGAAATTCCCTTGACTTTGTTCCTCTACAGGCTTCCTGTCTGAACATGGAGCAGTAGCCTCTTGAGATGAGGACTATAATTGGTGGAGAGCTTGCTGAGAAGTGGAAGGTTTAAAAAATGGAGCAGAGTCCACAAGGATCGGCAGAGACAGGCTGTGGGCATAGAAAAAGAACAACCATATAGATGAGTGACTACACAATGATGTTACTAGAAGCCCAGGCTTCTTGGCATATTTCTAAGACTTATGGAGCAAGAAGACAAATCCCAAGTTAACAGAGGCAAGGAGACAACTATGGGGGTTATGCCTTTCTCTTTTGGAAGACTATAAAGCAAGGTACAAGAATAGAAACTGCCACCAAAAGAAGACCCATCCCTTGAGTGTCTACTTTGTGGCTACCTAAACATCCCACTTGAATTTAAGTTCAATATTTAGGAAGATCCAGAGCTGAACTGAGCAGTATGCACACTACAGAACAAACATCAACGTGATACTATGCCTGAAGTATTCTAGACACTGTGAGGGACACAAAGATAAATAACTAGATACTTGTTACCAAGGAGTTTACAATCAACTAACAAAGATTCATTAAATGCCTCCTGTATGCTAAGCACTGGACTTTACAATCTAGTAAGGATAAGAACAAAAATATTACTAGGTAGAATGTGCCATAAATTACTAGGTGAGGAGAATAAACAAAGTGTCTTGGAGATGCAGAGATGGAGAAAGAGATGGCATTTAATTCAGTGACCAGAGAAGATTTCATGAACAAGATAGCTTTCGAGTTGGATTTTGAGGTACTGGCAAGATTTCAACAGAAATAAAGAAGGGATTTTAAATATGGGAATACTGAAAAAGAAAAGATGTGTAGATAGGAAAGTCTTTCCTTTAAAAAAAAAGATTTTTTAAATTAATGTATTTGTTTGTTGATTACATTAAAATTCCCAGGTATCTTGCCCTGTCCCTCCCCTCCTTGAACCATAGCAAGTATCACCCTATCAAAAAATGTACATATAAATTAGGTCTTTCATGTTTCCATTTATCAGTTCATTCTCTGGAGGTGGACATTCACAAGTTAGTCTTCAAATATTAATTCTGTATTTGTATATAATGTTCTTTTGGTTCTACTCATTTTGGTCTTCATAATTTCATGTAGATCTTTCTGAGTTTTTTAAGATTAACCAACTCATAATTTCTTATGGCACAATAATATTCTCTCACAATCTTACACCACACCTAGTCCAGACATTCTCCAATTAATGGACATCCCCTTAATTTCCTGTTCTTTGCCACCACAAAGAGAACTGCTGTGAATACTTTGGAACACATGAGTTCTTCTCCTTTTCCCCTAGTCTCCTTGGGGAAAAGACTCAACGGTGGTATTGCTGAGTCAAGGAGTATACACAGGTTTAATAACTCTTTGGGTATAATTCCAAAATGCTCTCCAAAATGGTTAGATCAGTTCATAGTTCTACCAACAATGTATTAGTGTCTCCATTTTTCCACTTCCATGAAATCCTTTCCTGAACCCCCAGTTCTTAGCATTCTATCTTCAAATAATCATGGATATGTCATCTATTTTATATTGTATCCTTTCATTAGAATATAAGTTCCTCAAGGGTATAGCTAGTTTTCATTTGATTTTTTGCATCTCCGAATCTTAACAGCCCTTTTTCATCGGGAAAACACTTAATAAAGGCATGATGAGTTGGATTTTTGGTGGATTGCACTTGATTAGAGTTGTACTTTACAAAGATTAATTTGTCAGCCACATGTAGTGAATGAATAAGTGAACTACGAAAAATAGATAAACTACTATGAGAAAGAGATCATGAGGGTCTTGACTAGGTTGGTAACAGTGGAAATAGAGAGAGACTCATTGAATATTAAAGTTATTATGGGAGGAAAAATCAGGAATCCCCACCTCTGCCAGTATCACCTATGTGAGATTATTGTTGTTCCATTAAGTCTAACTCTTTATGACCCCATAGACCATAGCATTCAAGGCCCTTCCAAGCCATGGGGCTCATCTTCTGATGTCATGTCTTTTAGCATTTTAATAGTGTCCAGGAGATTTGCTAGACAAAGGTACTGGAGTGGTTTGCCATTTCCTTCTCCCGTTTTTTATGCTGATAGAGGCTCAGCTATTTGCCCAGGATCACAGAGCTAAGTGTCTGAGGTCAGATTTAAACTCTGGTCTTTTTGATGCCAAGCTCAGAGCTCTCTCCACTCTACCACCTAGTTGTCATTGGGCAAGTCTATTTTCATAAGGGAAGGGTGTCATCCTGGCCTCAATTAACTTAATTTTATTTATGTATTTATTTGTTTTGAATGATTCTCATATAAATTAATTATGTAAATGAATAATTTAAATGCCTCAGTGAATCAATCAATTAACTGTATAGACCAAGGGTAAATAAGCCTTTAACAAATTTAATAGGATAATAGTATTTTGGCCATTGAGGTTTGAAAAGCAGAGAATACCAGCCAGAAAATATCTCGTAATTGGATTAACCTTTTATGGCCTTGATTTCCTCATTTGTAAAACAAGGTGCTGCATTACATGGTCCCTGAGGTCCTTTTCAATTCCATATCTACAAAACAAAACAAAAAGTTCCAAAGTTTCAGATTTTGCTAATAGGGAGAATAGAGGTTCTACTCGAATAAAAGGAGGAATAGATTTGTAGAAATATGAGTTGGTCAAAATGAATTTGATATATTAGATAGGTATACAGGTGGAGATGTCCAGCAAGCAGTTAGAAATTTAGAACTGGACCTTAGGATATAGATATAGATTTAAGAATTCTACACCCTGAGTAAATAATTAAAGGTATAGGAGTACCTCAATAAAGGGGAAGATTAGACATACAAAAGGGAAGAAGATCAAGGAAAAAGCCTTGAGGAACATCTACATTTGGAAGGTTGTAGAGGCAGGTAGGTGGTGCTGGCCCTGCAGTCAGGAAGACTCCACTGAGTTCAAGTACAGCCTCAGACACTTACTAGTTGTGTGACCCTGAGCAATTCACTTAATAACCCTGCTTGCCTCAGTTTCCTCATCTGTAAAATGAGCTAGAGAAAAAAATGGCAAATCACTCCAATATATTTTCAAGAAAACACCAAAAAGGGACAGGACTTAAAAACAATTAAATAACAAGAGGCAGCTAGATGATTCAGTGGATAAAGGGCTGGGCTGGATTAACATCAGGAAGACCTGAGTTCAGACCTGTCCTTAGAAATTTACTACCTGTGTAGCCTTGGACAAGTCACTTCAGTTTCCTCAAATGTAAAATGGGGATAACAGCAGCACCTACCTCCCAAGATTGTTGTGAGGATCAAACAAGTTTATATTTGTAAAGAATTTAGCTTTATTGATAATATAGTATATAATATATAGGTTAGGTGATGATGATGATGATGATGATGATGATGATGATGATGATGATGATGAACAGAAGCCATTAAAGAAGTAAGTATAGGGAACCGTCCCCTCAACCTCTGAACATTTTAATCCTCACTTTTGGTATGTGACCAGTCCTCCTCCTTTTTAGAACACTTAGCTTTTCAATAAAATTCTTTAGGGGTAGATGGAGTCAGCTTGGACAGGCCCTGGAGAAGCAATTGGTAAATTTTCATTGTGAGTATTTATTCTTTAGAAATCAGCAAATGCTACAAATCAGAGCTTGATTTATTTGTTCTGTTGATTTCTAGACTTAAAAAAGTGATGGAGAAAATGTTAACGAAGATTAAACTCTAAATTGTGTTGTATGTACATTTTTTCTCCCAGAAAGCTAGATGTTTAACATTTCCCAGGAAATTCTTGCTTTTGAACACAAGTAATATTATGTAAGGGCAGCTTAAATGGTATAGTAGATAAAGCATCAGACCTGGAGTTAGGAAGACTGAGTTCAAATCCAGCTTTAGACATTTACTAGCTATGTGACCTTGGACAAATCTCTTAACCCAGTTTGCCTTAGTTTCTTCATCTGTCAAATGAGCTGGTAAAGGAAAGGGCAAACCCTCCAATATCTTTGCCAAAAAATCCCAAACGGGGTCAAGAAAAGTCATTCACAATTAAAATATTATACGACCTATTCATGACCAGAGAAAGACAAGAACTGAGGAATGAGAAAAGGCCTTTTGATTTGGCAGTTAAAAGAGTATTGATTACTTTAGAGAGAATAATTTCAGTTGAATGATGAGGCTGGAAATCAGACTATAAGGGAATTAAGAAGAAAATGGAAGGAAATGAAGATACCAATGTTAGCTGATCCTCAGTAGATTGTAAGCTTCTTGAGAACAGGGACTATCTTTTGCCTCTTTTTGTAGCCACAGAACTTAGCATGGTGCCTGGCACTTAGTAAGTACTCAATAAACATTTACTATTTGATTGATGGCCAGCTGAAGACATTTAGCCACAAAATGGAAAAGGCATAAGGAGTAAAGAGACTCTTCAATTGCTAACAGTTCCAGCCTCTAGTCTGATGTCAGGAAACAGTATCAGAATCCCCATTCATGTTCTTAGCCAAGGAAGGGGCCCTTCCATTCCTTTTGACCAAAAGAAGGCTTACCTGGACTCCACTGGGGGTGCTGCTCCAGGATATTCTTGAAGAATGAGACTTCCATTGATCTGTCCTCACTCCTCGTCTTGTCCTCCCACTTTAAAATTTGCCATTCTCTACAAATGCTGTTCACACTATTTATTAGCTGTCATTTGGCCTAACTGGACCTCAATCCCCTCATCTGTAAAAGGAGGCAATAGGACTAGACAACCAAAAAGGGCCTCTAGAAATCAAAGAGACAATTTAGACAATGTAGAAGGGAACGTATCTAAGAAGGGGATGTGAAATGTACATTAAAATGATCAAAACATCAACCCATTAGTACTGGGGTTCTTACCCTGGGGGGCATGAACTTTCTAAAAAATATTTTGATAACTATATTTTAATATAATTGGTTCCTTTTGTAATACTATGCATTTTTATGCATTTAAAATCATTATCCTGAGAAGAGAACCGTAGGCTTCACCAGACAACCAAAGGGGCCTATCATACACACAAAAATAAATTCTAAGAATTCTTTTTTTTTTTTTTAAACCCTTGTACTTTCGGTGTATTGTCTCATAGGCAGAAGAGTGGTAAGGATGGGCGATGGGGGTCAAGTGACTTGCCCAGGGTCACACAGCTGGGAAGTGGCTGAGGCTGGGTTTGAACCTAGGACCTCCCGTCTCTGGGCCTGACTCTCACTCCACTGAGCTACCCAGCTGCCCCCAATTCTAAGAATTCTTGCAAAGAAGGCTTATCAAAAAAGAAGAATGAGCTGTCTCAATAGGTAGTGGGTTTTCCCTCACTAATCCTTCAAGTTAAAGCTGATAGAGACCCTATAGGATTTTTTTATTTGAAAATCTTTATTTATTTAATTAATTAAGAGTATTTTTCCAGGGTTACATGGTTCATGTTCTTCCCCTCCGCTCTTCCCACCCCAGTCTGGTAGCCAACAAGCAATTCCACTGGGTTTTATGTGTGTCATTTATCAAGACCTATTTCCATATTACTGATATTTGCACTGGGGTGATCATTTAGAGTCTACATCCCCAATTATATCCCCATTGACCCATGTGATCAAGCAGTTGTTTTTCTTCTGTTTCTGCTCCCACAGTTCTTCCTCTGGATGTGGTTAGTGTTCTTGCTCAGAAGTCCCTCAGTGTTGTCCTGGATCATTGCATTGCTGCTAGTGATCTTATAGGATTATTGATCAGGTTTGTATTGAATTTAAATGGCCTCTGAGATAACTGTTTACTCTGAGATTCTATAATCTCTAAGGACTTTTACAGTTCTAATATTCAATGGTTCTATAGTTTTCACAGTGGATAAAGCACCAAGCTTGGAGTTAGGAAGACCTGAATTCAAATCTGACCTCAAATACATACTAGCTGTATGACCCTGGGCAAGTCACTTAACTCTATTTATCTCAGCTCCTCATATATAAAATGGGTTGTAGATGGAAATGGCAAATCACTCCAGTATCTTTGCCAAGAAGACCCCCGTAGGGTCACAAAAAGTTGGACACGACTAAACAACAAATTGTTTTCACACAGGTATAAATATGCATAAACACATGCACATGCATACACATACACACCACCTCCATCTTTCCCAAAACAAACCACAATGTGGACAAAGCTCAGTCTTTTCCTTTCCCTGGGGCCTGGTACCATCAACCTCCTTCTTGTTCAGGTAGTTTACATTCCACCCAGAAACAAGTGAGTATGAATTATGAATTTTCTAGCATTAGCAGCCAGGCCAGGAAAGTGTTTTGGAAAATGGGGGGAGCCTTTCTGGTATCCCTGGAATCACATCCCATAGGGGTGGTCTGTCTCATCAGATAGGTCTGCCCTTATCTCTCCTCATTCCTCTGATAGTTCCAGGCTTTATAAGAAAAATGTAACTGTAGAATTTAGATCTAAAAGGGAGCTTAGAGGTCATCTAGCTCCACTCTCCCTCATCTCCTCATTTACAGATCCTAAATCTGATACCCAGAGAGGTTTAGTGACTTGCCCCACAGACGCACAGCATTAAGTAGCAGAGCCAGGATTAGAATCTAGGTTCTTTCCCTCTAAATACATCTAATATTCTTACCACTGCACTAAGGAATAAAGGAGGTTAACGGATATTTTATACCCACTCAAAAGATGAGGTGAAGGAATCACTTTATTTTTTTTTCATATTTAATTTTTTTATTTATTTTTATTTTTTTAGAATATTTTTCCATGGTTACATGAATCATGTTCTTTCTCTCCCCCCCCCAAAACCACCACCCCCTGTAGCCTATGCACAATTCCACTGGGTTTTACATGTGTCATTGATCAAGACCTATTTCCATATTATTGATAGTTGTACTGGGGTGGTCATATAGAGTCAGCATCCCAAATCATGTCCTCATCAACCCATGTGATCAAACAGCTGTTTTTCTTCTGTGTTTCTACTCACAAAGTTCTTTCTCTAGATGTGGAGAGTGCTCTTTCTCCTAAGTCCCTCAGAATTCTTCTGGATCATTGCATTGCTGCTAGTAGAGAAGTCCATTATATTTGATTGTCACACGGTTATCAGTCTCTATGTACAGTGTTCTCCTGATTCTGCTCCTTTCATTCTGCATCAATTCCTGGAGGTCATTCCAGTTCATATGGAATTCCTCCAGGTCATTATTCCTTTGAGCACAATAGTATTCCTTCACTAACAGATACCACAATTTGTTCAGCCATTCCCCAATTGAAGGGCATACTCTTGTTTTCTAGTTTTTTGCTACCACAAAGAGCGTGGCTATAAATATTTTTGTACAAGACTTTTTCCCTATGACCTCTTTAGGGTACAAACCCAGTAGTAGTTTGGCTGGATCAAAGGGCAGAAGGGGTCACTTTAAAGCCAAGAAAATAGGTGACTTTTATATTGAAGTTTTTATTTCCCAAAACACTTTCTCATACCTTATCACATTCCCTCTCAAAAAAAAATCCCTCCAGCCATAAAAAGAACAGATATCATTATCTGTACTAGGGAGTGGGGAGGGAAGAAAAGCACCAAGGACTTGAGTGACTAGTTTAGGGTCACACAAGAAATTAGTGGCCAAACTGGGGCTTGCAAACTCCTGGTCTGCTGCTCTTTCCACCCACCCCTCCACACGCCTGGGGCTGTGCTCCTGGTAATTTCTCCAAACTCAGACTCTGAAGCAGCTCTAACCCACCAGGCTCCATCCAGCCCCAAAGCCCTGATGGATGAACTGCATCCCCATTACCCCCATCCTTCTCCTCCCATTCAGGAGAATCGATTGGTTCTTAGAAAAACATTTTTCTTCTCCCTTCCCCCACCCACAGATATTCTAAGGAGCTAGGGCAGAATGAATCTGATGTTAAATAATGCAAATGCCTATGTATGCCTCCTTCTAAGTAATGGCCTCTTTTCCCTCTGACAATATAAAACCATCCATGACTCACTGGTCTCCAGAGGCATTCTCAGCCCCTTTGTCAGAGGCATCCTGGGGTGGTGGAAAGATCACTGAGTCTGGGTGGGGGTAGTCAACAGACCTAGACTTCTGTTATTTACTGCATAAGTGACCTAGGACAAGCCACTTAGGCTCTTGACCTCAGCTTTGCCTCCTGGAAAATAGGGATTCAAATATTTTCACTCCCTTCCCTCTAAAGGTTGTTGTAGTGGGTACATTTTGTAAATCTTCAGGCATACAACCTCAGTTGTTGTTACTAAAGGTTTCCAGAGGGTTTTCTCTCCTATACTAAAGAGTAAAATAGTAACTTGGCATAACTCACGGCACTATTCAGACATGGAGAACTGCCCACTGAGTACAATACCTTGGAAAGAGAATCACTGGACAACTGAATACCTTCATAATATGCTTTTTTTTAATTAAAGGAGGTGTGTGTGTGTGTGTGTGTGTGTGTGTGTGTGTGTGTGTGTGTGTGTGTGTATGTAGAATATAAATTAAAAAGGTCAGGGACAATTGTAATGGTTTTCTCCCTAAGGGCTCCTCAAATAGTGGATGGAGAACTGGTCTCAGAGTCAAAAAGATCCAGGTTCTAGTCCTATCTCCTGTTATGACCCTGGACAAGTCACTTTTCAGTGTTCTAAGCAGCTCTTCAAAACTATAAGTTGCATAGATGATGCTGACCCTCATTTGTAGAGGAAGTTCTGTATCAGATTCTCCTTAAACCAATGAAATGACAGATCTAGTCTCTTTTAACACTATGTCTACCAATAAATTCAAAGTGAATTTTCCAAAACTTCACCAGTGATTATATAATGAGGGTACTGAGTAGTTCAGTCCCAGAAGTATACGCTGTTTTAGAAGTCAGCTGAACCTGTTTCTTTCTTTATTTTTTTAAATTTTTTAAATTTTTATTGATTAATATAAGAATGAGAACCAGTACCCAATGTTTGATAGAGAGGGTGAGAGAGAAAGTCTATAAGATGAGACTCTCTTCTAACTCTCACCTCCCACCAAAGGGAGACTTTGAGGGGATGTCACCCCAAAACTGGGTGACCTGGATGGTCGTGCCACCCCACAGGAGTTGGGCACAAGGCTTCCCTATAAGATGAGGTATGTGGTACCCCAATCCAATTCTGAATGAGGGTGGGGTTCACACAAGCCTCCCCCAAGGTCAGTCAACTTCACAGCGAGTAGTCTAGCTCCAAGATGGAGGCAGCCAGACTAAGCTGTGGTTCCCCTCTCCTCCATTGTCTCTCAGGCACTCTGGAACACTATCTGACTAATGAATGGCTTTTATTATTCACAATTCAGGGGTTAGAGAAAGGGATGAAGGGCAGAGGGATTTTGGGGTGCCTACTCTAATTTTATGGGGTCCATCACTCGGGAGGGAACCTTTGGGGTTCCCACTCCCAAGCCTCTTCCCTTGCCCCTTCTCCTTCTATTTCTATTTCTATTTCTCTGTTTCTATCCTTTTCTATAATTGTAAGTTAGACCAGAAAGGGTCTCTCAGCAAGGTTGGGTAATGGGAGAAGGAGACTAAGAGATCACTCCCAAAATGAAATCCAAAAATTTAGCTTTCTCAATTATTGAAGTCTTGCTGGGTGAGAGGTGATGGAATCTTTCACCAGGGAATCAGGGTTTCAATGTCCAAAGAAAGATCCTCAGGAAGCCCTCAGGACTGGATCAGAACTGGGTTGCCCACCTCCTGAAGACCTCTCCTCCCCTTCTTCCTCTGAGAAACTCCCAGAATCCTCTCTGGTCTCAACTGTCAGTAACTGTCACCAACTGTCAACCACTCCTTCTCTGGCTCCTTTTGTCCCATCCCCCTTGCACAAATCCCATCCTTACATTAATTTAGAATATTTTTCCATGGTTACGTGATTCATGTTCTTTACCTCCCCCCTCCAGAAGCCAACAGGCAATTCCACTGGGTTTTGTAGGATTAAGGAAACTGTAAGATGACAGGGGTCAGTGATACTGAAGTCTCCCTAATCCCAGGTCTTTGGAGAAACACAAGCAGGCTTGACTGGAAGGGAGGGGCAGGAACTTGAGGAGTACTCCTTCACCTCCCCCCTCCCTATAAGCAGTTGGAAGACAGTTTACAACTTGGTAATGGAGGATAGTCTAGCTTGGTAAATGGTAAGTGGGAAAAGGCTAAACTCCTTATGGTGATGTCTTTCTCTGTATTATTTCCCCACAGGATAGAGTTGGTGAAGCTTGATATCTCAGAAGCTCACTGGCTCAGAGGTTAGGATTAACTTCAGGGCCACTAGTAGGAGGAACTTGGCTAATGGAAGATGTGAGTATTTCCCCAAATTATCTGTATCCAGACACTGTTCCTAGATGATAAAGGTTTAATGATATCAGGAAATGGGAAAGGGGAAATGGCTTAGGATTGATAGGTAAGGAGAAAGTTACCTTATACAGTTATGCCAAATAAGCAGCCCCTCCCCCAAAGGTGGAAATATATCTTGAATGGCTGATCTCCTCTCTATTCCTCTAAACATTCTTCTTCCTAAACCTAGATATCTAAACTAAGGTAGACTGTGGTATTGCTTGAAAGGTCTAACAAAAGTAAAGCAGCTTTGGCTGCCAGAGACTGAATGGCTCAGCTCAGAGCCACACAAATTGCCCCTCTCCTCAGATCCAAGAGCAAAGAGACAGCACCAGGATCAGGACCAGGAACCAGGACCCTACAAGCAAGGTGTCCTGCCTTTTTTATACCAGGACTCCAACCTCTTTCCATATCATTAATATTTGCAATAGAGTGATCATTCAAAGTTAACATCCCCTATCATATACCCCTCAAACCATGTGACCAATCATATGTTTTTCTTCTGTGTTTCTACTCCCAGGTGAACCTGCTTCTTTCTTGATGTGTATAGAGATATATAATAGAAGGTTCCTGCCTCTTATTTGGAGGATGCACAGGTCTTCTAAGACTTTCTTGTCCACTTTTTGCATGTGAAAAAAAGCCTTTTAATTAATAGATGAAAATTAATTAATTGAGCTGAAATGCCTATGCATGCAAAGGAATCAAACAGAGGATTTTGACCTCTTTCTTTCTAGTTTGATAACCATAAGATTAAAGACTGACTCTCTGAGCTCCATAGAACCATTATGTGACTTCCTGGGTAACCCTGTGTCAAGTTGGGATTTCCACCTAATTGTGTCTTCTTCCCTTTAGTATGTGGTCTATGAGCCATCAGAGTATTTAGCATTTGAGCCTAGGAAAGAGGTAGTCCTGAGGAATGACTTGCTTGACCCAACCCAGTAGAGAATCTACCCAGCAGCCTGGACACTGTGTCCTATAGAAGTAAGAGCACCATCAACTACTATGCTATACCCCCAAGTGAACTTGATGATCAAAATATTTGTAGCAACCACTCAAGCTTTGATTGATACCACCATCCTCATTTTCCTTCCCCTAATTGGAGGATTGGAGAGTGGAATACTGAACTCCTCCCAATGCCTTCCTTTAGAGACCCAATTCTACTTTGCATCCTGCCCTGCCTGGTCTCAGCTTCAAAGAACAAGATGCCCCCCATCCTGAGTACCTCCTGTTGTTGGCTTCCCCTGCTCTTCTGCCTCCTTTTGTGCGTTGTCTCCTCCTTTCACTTGGCAGCTCCTTGATGGCAGGGACTATCTTTTTATTAACTGTATTCCTAGCACTTTGGCACATAGTAGGTGCTTAATAAATGTTTATTGGATCAAATCTCAATCTCCCCAGAAACTAAGACAATAAAAGGAAAAGTATATCCCTGGTGAGAAGAAATATACTTTTGCTCTTGCTATTTCTTTTCATTAAATATCCCATTGTAAAGGCTAAAGGTACTGCTGGTTAATAATAACTTTCTCTTTGCTCCTGAAAAAAATCAGCCAGTCGAGCTGATAATGGAATTCTAATCAATGGCATCAGTATTGCTAATTGGAGACACTAACTGGATCTGGCAAAAGATATTGGGATGCTATTTATCAACAACTGATATTAGTTGGGGGAGAAGGGAAAAGAAAAGAAATGTACCAGAATAGGATCTCCAGCCCATAGCATGAAAAGATATCCTTTGTCTCTATAACCCAGAAGGAAAGATATATCCAAGCGTATGAATTAAACTTGTAAGGCAGGAAGCACAGTGGATAGAACACTGGACTAGGAGTCAGGAAGATGAATTCAAAACCAACTCTACCAGACTGTGACCCTGGACAAGTCACTTAATCTCTGTTGGCCTCAATTTCCTAAAAGAGATTTCCAGGCAACAGAAAGTAGTCAATCCTACTAAATTCCAGAAGGACTCCCAAAAAAGGCCACACATGTCTGAAAAAGTTTATCACAAGGCTGCTAGAGGCTGAGCACCTGAGTGACTGAAGAGCTTTTCAATATTAATCTGAATCTCTGTGGGTGGGACTCAATGACTCCTAATGGCTTTGGGGTGGATCCCAGGGCTAAACCATCAGCAAATAAGCACTCAGCTATGCATCACACTTCAACTATGTACCATACAACATCCAGACTAGTATAGCCCACAGTGCTGCACAGTAGAAAATATTAGGGACTGATGGATTTGGGATAGTGATAATGAACACTCAGTTTACAAAGTTATCCCACAGAGAGCAAGCAGCATAAGCCTTATGGGCCACCTTTGTATTATTCTTGGTCCAGAGCATTACAAGTCTGCCAGATGATTATAAGACTGATTTCTCTCTACCCTTTCCCTCTCTCTGGCCCTTTCTTCTCCATTTGTTCTCTTTCCATTTCCTCTCTTTCATTCATTTTCCCTCTCCCTTCCTTATTCTCTTTTTCCCTTCCCCTTCTGATCTCCAATCTTTTTTAATCATGCAATCATATCATTAAAAAACTTTTGAGCACATATCCCCAATATATACATATTTACTTATAAATTGTATGCATGACTACTGTATTATATATAATGTCTATTATAAAACAAAAAATAAATTTTAAAAGAATGAACTGAAGATGAAATCACATTTGCTCTAAGAACAAAGGAGTTTATTGGGGCTGGGAGAATGTGGTCAGACTTACAATTTAGGAAAATCATTTCAGCTACTCTTTAAAGGATGGGTTGGGGAAGAGAGAATTGAGACAAGGGAATCAATTTAGAAGGCTATTGCAATAGTTCAGGTTAGGCAGGAAAACATTATATACAGCATCAGCAATATTGTGGAATCTTCGACTGTGATAGACTTTGCTATTATTGGCAATACAATGATCCAGATCAATTCTGAGGGACTAATGACAAAAGATGCTATCCCCTGCCAGAAAGAGAACTGTTGGAGTCAGAATGCAGATGAAAGCATATGATTTATCAATTGTTTGGGGGGATTTAGGTTTTGTAAGATTATTTACTTATAAAAATGAATATGGAAACATGTTTTGTGAGATAATACATGTATAATCCAGATCGAATCACCTGCCAGTACCAGGAAAGGGAAGGGAAGGGAAGGAGGGAGATAAGTTCAATCATATAATTTAGGAAAACTTGTGTAGAAATTTGTTATTACATGTAATTGGTAAAATATACATACATATTAAATGACAAAGAAAAGGAGGGAAAAATAAAGAAATAAGTAAATAAAATTTTCTTTTAAAAAATTAGTTCAGGTTAGGGGGTAGCTAAGAATTTTAGTAGATAGATTGCCAGACCTGAAGTCAGGAGGAACTGGGTGCAAATCTGGCCTCAGCTACTTCCTAGCTGTGGGACCCTGGGCACATTTAATCCCTATTGCCTAGCCCTAGTCACTCTTCTGCCTTGAAACTAAGACACAGTATTGATTCCAAGACAGAAGGGTTGTCTTTATTTATTTAATCAATTTAATTTAATTTTTTTAAACCCTTACCTTACATCTTAGAATCAATACCATGTATTGGTTCCAAGTCAGAAGAGTGGTAAGGGCTAGGCAATGGGGGTGAAGTGACTTACCCAGGGTCACACAGATAATAAGTGTCTGAGGCCAGATTTGAGCCTACGACCTCCCATTTCTAGGCCTGGCTCTCAATTCACTGAGTTACTCAACTATCCCTTTAATTTAATTTTTAAAAGAAGACAAGAGTTGATAAGGGCTAGAACAAGAGTGACCACTCACTTGCATTAGTCAAGAAAAGATGGAACATAAAAAATGTGGAAGTAGACATGATAAGATTTGGCAACTGATTAGCCACATCAAGTGAAAAGAGTGAGGATTCAAAGATGGCACCAGTATTGTGAACCTTAATGACTAGAAGGATGGTTGTTGGTGCCCTCAACAATAATAACAAAGTCTGTTTATTTGTTTTGGGGAGAGGGCTGAGTTAGGAGGAAAGATAATATGTTGAGATCATCCACAAATATCACAATCTGTCTCTACATAGTTATCCTGACTGGCATCATTCTACCTACTCTGTCCCATGGAGAAATGGAAGAAAAAAAAAGAAGACATAGAACAAGATTCCCAAAGGATGCCTTCCCCTTACAAGGGATTTCCTCAATGGCACACATTGTGATAATGAGATTAAATCTACCCTGCTCATCTTTAGATTTAATCACCAAAGGTGAAAACATCTCCACTTAACTCACAAGTTGGGTGGTCTGTGACCCACATGTGCTAGAGTGAGTGACAAATCAAAATTTACTGACTGCCTCTTAGGCAGTCCTAAGAAAAGGATCTGTTGTGATTGGACATGTAAACTAAGAGGAAGGCACAGGAAGTGATGCAAAAGAAGTTCCTTTAAAATAGAGCTCATTGAGCTCAGCTGCTCTCTTCTGGTGCATGAACGGGACCTGAAGGAGGTCTTCTGGTTCATGACCTGGACTTGGAGGAGCTCTCAAACAGGTGAGACTGTTCTTAAATCTTTCCTTTGGAATTCCACGTGGTGAATGTAAAGACAATTTTCCTGAACTTCTTAAGAAACTTCCCTTTCAAAAGAGACTCTATAGGGGGCAGCTGGGTAGCTCAGTGAATTGAGAGCCAGGCCTAGAGACAGTAGGTCTTAGGCTCAAATCTGGCCTTAGATGGTTCCCAGCTGTATGATCCTGGGCAAGTCACTTGACCCCCATTGCCTACCTTTACCACTCTTCTGCCTTGGACCCAATACACGGTATTGACTCTAAGATGGAAGGTAAGGGTTTTTGAAAAAATTTTTTAAATTAAAAAAAGAGTCTGTGACCAAAGCTTTTGCTTCATAGGCCTCCGGGGCCTTCAGGCCTTGGCCCTTGGCACAAGGCTTGGCCTTTTTCCAATTGAGGACTAGTTAGATCTGCTTGGGTTAACCAGGGACCTAAATGAATTATTTAGTTTGTCAGGTTAATTATCTTACCTTATTCTCTCTCTAATTTTCTTACTTTCTCTCTCTCTTCTCGTTGTAAATAAACTTCCATAAAAGTCATTTTGACTTGAGGTTATTCTTTAATTGGGGGTTGATAATTATTCAATTCCCTGGCAAACAAACCTTTTAATATTCACCCAATCAAAACCCCTTTTTACCCCTTACAACACGCAACTACTGTAATGGTTAGGTAGAAATTATATTATAGTGGGGCAGGTAGGTGTCTTAGTGGATTGAGAGTCGGGGTTCAACTCTGACCTCAGACACTTCCTAGTTGTGTGACCCTGGGCAAGTCACTTAACCCCCATTGCCTAATCCTTACCACTCTTTTGCCTTGGAACCAGTACAGAGTATTGATTCTAAGAGAGAATATAAGGAAAAGAAAGAAAGAGAGAGAGAGAAAGAGAGAAAGAGAGAAAGAAAGAAAGAAAGAAAGAAAGAAAGAAAGAAAGAAAGAAAGAAAGAAAGAAAGAAAGAAAGAAAGAAAGAAAGAAAGAAAGAAAGAAAGAAAGAAAGAAAGAAAGAAAGAAAGAAAGAAAGAAAGAAAGAAAGAAAGAAAGAAAGAAAGAAAGAAAGAAAGAAAGAAAGAAAGAAAGAAAGAAAGAAAGAAAGAAAGAAAGAAAGAAAGAAAGAAAGAAAGAAAGAAAGAAAGAAAGAAAGAAAGAAAGAAAGAAAGAAAGAAAGAAAGAAAGAAAGAAAGAAAGAAAGAAAGAAAGAAAGAAAGAAAGAAAGAAAGAAAGAAAGAAAGAAAGAAAGAAAGAAAGAAAGAAAGAAAGAAAGAAAGAAAGAAAGAAAGAAAGAAAGAAAGAAAGAAAGAAAGAAAGAAAGAAAGAAAGAAAAGAAGGAAGGAAGGAAGGAAGAGAACTTATAACTCCTCTATGCTCAAGAATTGAAGAAAGGAGATTGGATTACTTAGCATGTGTAGGAGATATAATGGAGGGGGTGCGGGGATAATTTTATAAAAGAAAGAGAAGAACAAGAACGAAAAGCAATGAGCAGAGTGTTGAGAGATAGGTAGAGAAGCATCAGAGGCTCCAGGATTTTCTGTTGTTGGGAAGGTAAGAGGCAGCCCATCTACCCATCACATACTCCTTGGGATGTCATGACCCCCTTAGGCTCAGACCATCCTCTACTTTGGAGACCATTGCTTGAAACAAAGTATAATGGGAAGAGTGCTGGGTTTGAAGTCAAATCCTGGCTCTGCCAATGATTCCAGATAAACTGGGGTCCCCCTGCAGTGTGCTTTATACCATTAATCTTTCCTTTCTCTAAGGGAAAGCAAGCAGCTCATTGGCACACACAAATACCCTTTTAAGCACAATCACAGTTCTGAGGTTTCTGAAAGCTGGAGTTTAGACATATCTCTTATGTTACCTAAGGTGGCAATACCATATGGCCAGGTCTAGGAAGTCAATGCACTAAGAAACATTACTTTGGCACATTCCAACAGACAAAGGTAAGAAACATTTAGTAAGTACCTACTATGTGCCAAGCATTGTGCCAAGTGCTGGGGATACAAATAAGCTAAAGAAAAACTGTCAGACTCTCCCTGCCCTCGAGGAGTTTACAAATCTAACTGGAGAAGAAAGATAGCACTCAAAAGGAATCGAAAGAGGTCAGGCTCAGTGGCATGATGTTTGGGGAATCAAAACAAGCAGAAAAGCTGAAGAGAAATTAGGTTAACTAGGAAAGTCTGAGGTCTCCATAAAGGGAAGTTTGGAGAGGAGTTTATTCCTTGGCCCTCCAACCTTCCAATTAGAGGAGAGAGACAACTGAAGATGCTGAGGAGGTATTGAGTGTCAAAAGTCAAGACAATCTTCATCTGTAGGTATAAAGAGATAGCCTGAGGATATGATGACTTAAAACTCCCCAGAATTTCATTGGCAATGTCAGGCATATTTTGCAGCACGCACCCCAAAAGATGTCCTTAACCAAGACAACAAAGCCTTGGGTCTCCATATTCTAATTTTTCAGGGTCCTATAAGGGAAGGGGAAGGAGCTTACTTGACAAATATCTCCTTGAGGTTTCTCTTCCACATATAGTTGGCTTCCTAAAAAAGCAAAGGTCTTAGGAGCAGGTAAGTGGCTCACTCCATGGATAGAGAGCCAAGCCTAGAAAAAAGAGGACCTGAAATCAAATTTGACCCCAGACATTTTCTAGCTGTGTGGCCCTAGGAGAGTCACTTAATCCCAATTGTCTAGTTGACCCCTCTACAGTCTTGGAACCAGTACTTAGTATCAATTCTAAGACCGAAGGTAAGGGCTTAAAAAAAGAAAAAGAAGAAGCCAGGATTTGGGTCATAGATTTCTAGGCCTTTGGATACAAGACTATCCTACGTGAATACTTTTAGGAGAGTATTAATTTGAAAAATAGCTCTCCTTTCCCCAAAATATGATGATTCCTCAGGGACCTTGATGTATTGGGGGTATTCCAACAAGATGGAAGGAGACTATCAGTGGTAATTTAAGCTGTAGCCCAATACTAATCACAGTGTCTAGGATATAGTAGGTGCTTAACATATGCTTGTTGATTTGATTTGAATTAACTTTTATTTAATCACAAGTTCACTCAGCCAAGACACCAAAAAGCCCTGAAGTGGACTCTATAATGTCTGCCAATGGCACCTGTCTATCTAACCAACCCAGAACTGGTTATTGTGCCTTGAGCCCAAGTGGCTGAAAAGTCAAGAGGGGATAATGCACAAAACAACAAGATCCTGAGTATTCCACTGAGTATTTTCCCTCTTCTATTCTTGCTGCTTCTCTACATGTAAAGTCCTAATATTTTAGGAAAAGGTAGGAGATAATTTATCTTCCCTTGTAACAACTTGATAATAGTCCCTAGATTTAGGAATAGCTTTGGCATTATTTCCTAAATATATGTGTGTATAAATGTGTATGTATCTATATCTTGTTTTTTGCAGCTCTAATTTTTGTACTCCAGAACTAGGTAAGATGTTGCAGAAGAGACAGAAGAAAATGAAGACCTAATTCAGTAATGGCAAACCTTTTAGAGACTAAGTGCCCAAAATGCACCCTCATGCTGCATGTGAGCCTGCATTGGGCTGCTGGGCAGAGGGGAGGATGAAGTGAGAAAAGTCCTCAGGTATGATAAAGAGGGGGGAGGGAGTGCCCCTTCCAGCACCTGTGCCATAGGCTCACCAACACAGACCTAGTCCTTGCTCCTTAAGCAAGATTTACAGGCATATAGAGAAGATAAGATTAATATTATTATTATCATTAGCAAGAACACATTATTATCATTAATGTGTATAATATATGTGGTCTTATAAAGAAGACAAGATAACATTATTATCATTAATAGGCAGGTATTATCATTAATGCGCTATGATTGAGAAGACAAGACTAATATCATGTTATTATCAATAATGTTTTTATGGTATGACCACCCACATTATAGTATATCGCATAAGTTGTTGGGGCACTTACTTTCTGGACTGGCTCACTGGCAGGTCCAGGTTCCCAAAGAAGGCTCAATACCACAGTTACATACAAACTCTCTCAGGTTCCTAGAGGTAACCCAGTAGAGAATCCCTCTACTTACCTTACTAGATCTCAAGCCCCCACCAACATACTACTATTTACCCAAGTCTCTCACAATACTGATGTTTTAGGTCTTAAACATAGTCGTTTACTTAACAATAAAACAAGAGATATGAAAATAATAAAATTACAAATACTCATACATCAAAGTAAATTCATCAATAATAAATATATCACAATCCACACAAAGATCTGGTCACATTCTCCCATCAATATAGTCATGTACTGATACATGTATATATGTATATGAAGTATATGGAGGAAAGCAGGGTAGGAAAAAATAGGCACATTCTTATAGAACTTGGCAAAGAAAATAAATAAAGAAAACCCATATGTCCAGGGTAACTCACAGGTCTGGAACTAAAAACTTTGTGGTCCTCTTTCTGTCTCAAGAACTGTCCGAAGAAGCTCTTGAATAACTTCAGTTACTTTGTTGAACAGATGTTTCTACTGCTAAACTGAGTTGACTCACACTTTGCTTGACTGATAATTCACTAGATACTACAACAACTCGGCCAAATTAGTTGATCTTACTAAGCTTGTCAACTGGACTTACTCTTCAACAACTAGAGTATCCATCATCTAATCTTTAAACTTAGTCAAAATCTGCTATTTCTCTCTCTCTTATCTTTCTGGGTTTAGACTCTAGGTCCTCGCTGGGAACAACTCCAACTTAGCTTATGGTTAACCATAATCTTATGGTTAATCTTATGTTTATAATCAAATAAATTACACTTAGCTCATGATTAGAGAATAGTTCTGCTGTCCATATCTCCAAATACTATAGTTTGTCACATTCATAGTGATTAGAGGTTTACTTCAGAATATTGATTGAGATTAGCAGTTTCAGTAATCACTTTTCTTAGAATTCTGGGCAAAACTGATCTTACTCAGCCATAAATTGCTCCATATGTAAAGGCAGAAATTTAAAGGGACAGTACCTTACAATTATATGAAACAAAAATGATGGGAAAGAGGAACAGCAGGTTTTAAGAATGATGGCATTTGTAAAGATTAAAATTAACATACAATAACCAAGTATTATATTTTAGAAAGTGTATTAATAATAACTAAAGTTAAAAAAAAAAAAGGCTAGCTAACCAAGTCACGGTCACGGGAAAAGAGAGAGAGGGTGTGGCTTACAGCAAACTTATAAAAGCACATGAAGACACAAATGTGGGAGCACAGGAAAGGGATGCTGGGAGATGAAGTCCAAAGGTTCAAGAATTTCTTACTATACACATTGCTAGATCATTTGAAATATTAAATATAGCAGTTGATAAAGTAAATTTGAAATGTTTATTCAATACCCAAGTTATTATGATATTGGAAGAACTGAACCACCTTCAGGCTGGTATTCTTGCTATATGTGTAACCAGAAGATTAGAACTATAACTAGAAGTTATTTTAATGGAAAGGGGTGAAGAGTAAGAAGAGAAATTGGCACAGAGCTACAACAGGGGATGGGGAGGAAGCTGGGAAGGAAAAGCAGGTACAAAAAACATTCTAACTACCTAGAAAAAGGAGTGACTCATTTCTCCAAGGTATCCACAAGAAAAAAAGGCATGATGACAGACTCTAGGGGTGTGGAGCCAAGTGAGACAGGTATTACAATATCTGGAACATGGTAATCTAAACCCTCTTAATTCCAGTGCTGCCCCCTCTTAATTATTTCCTGTTTATCCTCTCTATAGCTTGTTTTGTATATATTTGTTTGCATGTTGTCTACCCCATTAGAATGTAAACTTCTTCAGGACAGGAGCTTTTATCTCTTTTTTGATTCCCTAGTGCTTAGCTTAGTACCAGTTCCTGGCACATAGTAGACAAAAAAAAAAAATGTTTATTGAACTAAATAGTAGATACCTAACAAATGCTGGATGATTGATTGATTGATTGAGCATATCAGATGGCAAAGACTCTGAATAGATATTGATAAGCCAGATAAAGGGAAGAAGTGCCAAGAAAGAAACTTCTAAAAGGTGTAAAAGATAATACTCTCTGGAATGCCAGGGAAAGGAAGCACACCTCCCTCAGGAAGAAGAACACCTTGCCACAGTAAAAAAGACTGATGACGCAACCTTAGTTATGTCTCTGCAGGAGTCCTAAAGAAGTTGCACCTAATCAGTAAAATAAAGTTCTCCTCAAAGAGGTAAATAAAAGAGTAGGAAAGCTGGTTTCATCAAGAACAAGAAACATAATTTCATGGGACATTTGTTCATCTTGCTTTGATCCGTTCATTGTGGACATAAAGTGAAGTCCTACCATGTAGATGGGCAGTAAGGCTGCACAGTGGATAAGAGTAACAGAAGATTCATTTTCCCTAGTTCACATCCAGCCTCTGACACTTACTTTCCAATTGTGCAGCCCTGGACAAATCACTTAATCCTGAATGCCTCAATTTACTCATCTATCAAATGAGCTAGAGAAGAAAATGGCAAAGCATTCCCAGTATCTTTACCAAGAAAACCCCAGATGGGGTCATGAAGAGTCAAAAGTCAGACATGATTGAAATGATGGAAGAAAAACAATAACAACATTTTGAAAGTCACATCTTATGTACCAACATCTACTGCAGAGGATGATAACCTAGAGAAAATCTATGGAAAACTTAGAAAAGTCTTTCAAACTAAACCACTTTGATACTTAGTGACTTCAGGGATAATGGGGGCACAGGGGAACACAACAACAAATATTTTGGAAAATACCAATCAAGAGATGCTTATATGCTGGGTTCTCTGGTGGGTACCAGAGATACAAGTAAAATGAATTAAGCCATTCCTGTCATGTTGAGCTCCTATTCTAATGTGGGAGATGTGAAAAAAAAAATCTTGATGCCCCTGACTCAATTTAATCAGTCTTTACTCAGTTCATGCTGATTCTGAGGGATCCATGATTGATGTTGGATTAAATAGACTTAATTGATAGGTATTAGGTTTATTGTTAGTCTGATAGATATGTTATATGTGTATTAGTGATTATATTACTATAGATTACAATACATAAAGTGAAATACTAAGATTATAAAGCAAAATCATAGGATTGTCTGTTATGTTACATTATTATTATAGTCACAATGTCCTTCATCCTTATGAATCACTGCTGCCCACTTCCTAAGTGACTTTTCCTTTTGCTCACAAATTCTTTATCTCCTAGGATACTGTTGGTCAAGCATCAGGGTCTTGTGTCCTGTGGAAGGCCCTGAGATGAGGTGGCAGGAAGTGTGCTGTCCCTGGGAAAAGCCCATAGTTAATGACCTGTGGAAAGTCTTATGGCAGGTAATTAGTCATTGAGGACCTGTGAAAAAAAGCCTACTGACAAAGTGGTTATGATTAATGTCCATATCCCCTAGCCAATTACAGGATCGCCCCTGCTTCTGAAGATGACCAGTCATAGAATTGGACCACCCCATTCTATTTTTGGCACTACTTTAATGGCTCTAAAATAACTTTTCCCTTGAGCACAGGGGCCCTTGGTTGTGAGGAATGTCTTGGATCCAATTGATTAGGGACTACCAAAATCCCTAATAAACCAATTGATCATAATTAGAGTTCTGTCTCAATGACTTTTATTACAGACTGGATATTTTTGGCCCAAAACAGACAAAACAAGCACATATAAAATTATATACAGCAAAAATAGAAAGTGAATGAATCCATGTGTAACCAGGGATGGGCACTTGTACAGAATGTTTCAAATGTTCTTCCTGGTGTGGAAGAGTCCAATGTGATAAAATGGAGGTGCCCTGGAGAGACTTTGGATCATGTTATGCTCTGTAATAACCATTTCTGGTCCATTAATCTTTCTACTGGCTATATTCCTGGGACTGGGAGAGCCTTCAAAAAGCTCCAGCTGGCTAGAACCTCAGCTATTTTCTAAGCACTTGGCTGCTCACTCTGAATAGAATTCTGTTCTTGTATGACTACACAGGTGACAGCCAAGGGGCAATCACAGAGTAAAGGAAGAGGCCTTAGGTCCTCTCCTTCCCTATTTGGGGATGATGTGTGACCCCCAAATAAAACGGTCTTTTGCCTGGTTTAGCATTTATTCTTTCATTATAGATGAGGGGATCAGAAACTACAACCTTGTTGAGAGTTTTTAAAAGTCAGGAGAATAATCTAAGAGGCAGATCCACGCTGTGTTTTACACCTAGATCATCACTGATTACCTGAGGAGTCAAAGAGACTCATCCCAGAGTGGATGAGATGAGAGCTCATTCTGAAGTCATGCCACCCTGAATTTGGTGGGACCAAAGCTATATAGAAATTATGACGTTTGATTCAGAGGAAGAACTGTGGGAGCAGAAACACAGAAGAAAAACAACTGATTGATCACATGGGTTGATGAGGATAAGATTGGAGATGTAGATTCTAAACAATCACCCCAGTACAATTATCAATAATATGGAAATAGGTCTTGATCAATGTCACATGTAAAACCCAGTGGAATTGCTCATTGGCTACAGGAGGGAGGTTTGGAGGAGGGAAAGGAAAGAACGTGAATCTCGTAACCATGGAAAAATATTCTAAATTAATTAAATAAATGAACTTTAAAAGAAAAGAAATTGTACCATTTGATCCAACTCTTCCCCCAAGATTGAGGTGGTATATAGGATAGTATATATTTGTACTTTTGTTCTTGCTGTAACTTGGAAGTATATATCCCTTTATAAAAGTTAATTGTTGTTAACTGAGACAAAGGAATTAGGACTCTAACCACAGATAACTAACAGTAAAGGAAAGCAACTGGTTGGGCTCAAGCTGCTAGCATTCATTAGAGGGGAAACACCCCAATCTCCCATGGTTTACCCCTAAAATCCTGAAGAGAAAGAGGTAGCTGGCCTGGCTCAAAGAGAATGAGCACTGTGCACAAATGTGCACAAAGAATAATACAAGGAAGTTTGGGAAGGAAAGCACCAGCAGCTAGAAAGATCAGAGAAAGCTTTATGGGACTCTGTGACACCAAAGGAAGGAGGAGTAAATGCATTCCATGCATGGGAACAGCCAGTGAGGGTAAACGGACATGAGATGGAGTGGATGTTTCTGTGTATGCCCACATGTGTATATGTGCACAGGTGTATGCATGCATGCATGCGTGTGCATGTCAAACAGAGATGAGGCCAGTTTGACTAGATTACAGATTGCAGGAGGGATCAAGGAGCAAGCAATGTCAAAGGCCAAAGGGATATTGATTACTCAAAAGCCTTGACCTGTATAGCATGTATAACCTGTATAACACTTCAAAAAGTAAGTTGGAGATACTAGACATAAGTACCAAAAAATACACTGACTATATTTTAACTGAAAGGAACAAGTGGTTACTAATGTGAGAATTATTTCTAAATCAGCTCTCAGTGTGTAGTTTTTTTAACCTTAGTTTGAAGAATCAAAATCGGTATTAGAAAAATTTGTTGTTGCTAGACAGTCCTTTTTCAGTGGTGTCTCACTCTTTGTGACCCCTTTTGAGGTTTTGCCTTTTGAGGAAAAAATATTGGAGTGGCTTGCCATTTCTTTTTCCAGCTAATTTTTCAGATAAGGAAACTGAGGCAAACAGGGTAAGGTAACTTGACCAGGATCACACAGCAAATAAGTGTCTGAGCCTGTATTTGAACTCAGATGAATCTTCCTGACTCTAGGCCCAGGAATCTATCCATTGTGCTATCTTGCTGTCCCTAGGGAAAAGGGAAAAAAGAAAGAACACAGAAGTGATACCATTTTGAAACTACAATAGGACCAATCTGCTCTTTGATGGAAAAAATGGGAAATAGTTTAAAGTAAAGTCATTGACTTTGATATTTGCCATTTCTTAACAGAAGTCCATCTGATATTAAATAATAGCCAAAATAAGGATTAAAAAAGAGAGAGCTCAGAAACTACTTAGCCAACAAATATGGTGACCAAGGGAAACACTGGTTTAGAAAACAAGCTCATTTGAGACTCAATAAATCAATTTATATAGATAATAACATTTATAGATGAAATTGGAAGAAATTCCACAAATATGTTTCTATAGAAAGCTAGTCTCTTCATCAATGACAAATGGTATATTTTGACTCTAATTAAACATCTCAACATACAATATGTTAGAGAAGAAAGCAGAGAAGGCATTCAGCCCATCTTCATATCAATAAGATTATTGTAATAATGCTATTTGGCTAATTCAGACTTTTATCTCCTCTTGCCTGGACTAGTTTAACAGCATATTAATTGATCTGCTTTCCAGGGTCTCCTCTCTCCAGCCTTTACCCAGCTTCCACATTTATATTTCTAAAGTATAATGCCATCTCTATGCCCAAGACTTTATAGTGACTCCCTATTATCTCCAGAAAAAAAAAAATCCTCTGGCATTTAAAGCCCTTCACAATTTGACTTTAATCTGTCTAGGATGATTGATTTCATATTACTCCTTTTTGCAATTTTAGATTGCAGTCCCTCTTCCACATTAATAATAGTTCACTCTCCATGTCTGAGTGTGCCCCATTTGGGGTGATTTCTCCTCTCCTCTCAGCATCTCTAGCTCCCTTCAAGGCTCAGTTCTTCACCTGCTTTCTAGATTCCCACAGTGGTTTGAGATTTCTCCTCCCCCAAAGAAATTACTCTATGTTTTCTTTCTTGTTGTTTTTTTTTATTTACATGTTGTTTCTCACCAGTAGAAAGTAGGTTTCTTGAGATGGAGGACTGTTTTATTTTTGTCTTTTGTCTTATTTCAGACAGCGGGCCCAAAGGAGATGTTTAATAATGTAATGAGCAAAAGATGAAATGACTGAAGAAATGAAGGTTTGATCTTCTGAACATATTATTTTATTAAGTAATGCATGCCAATTGCCAAACAAATAGGCGCCAAGCCCCTTCACAACTAGAGCTGACCTCAAACTCAATGGAGAGACACATGGTGGGAGTATATAGGCTGTACTATATTGCCAACTATGACTTGTATAGCAAGGACTCCAAGTGCTCCTTTACAAAAGAAGGAGACCCCTCCACAAACACACTGCCCAACACAAACACAATTATTGTACTTATCAGCGTTCAAGAAATAAAAGAAAATGGCAGCAGCAAGTCCCTAGCCTCTTAGTCTCAAGTCACAGGAGGATAGATTTTTTTTGTAAAAAATATTTTTATTTTATACTATGTACAATAAGGAATACATTCAAAAGCATTACCAATTACATTAGTGATGAAGACCATAAATCACAATTTAGTCTGATCTCAGTGTATATAAAATAAAAGATCCTTGATATCAGAAACTCTTTTGTTTTTGACTTTGTTTCCTAAGGGCCTGGCTCAGTTAACCATCAACTAAGGGCTCATGATAGCCCCTTAATAAATGTTTGTCATATTAAAATGAATTTCTATCACCATCCCCTCTCCCCAAAGCCTTCTCTCCTCCAAGCTATATTCCTAGTGTCTAAGGGTTGGATTGCATCCTTGCATGGCATGGTTTCCAGTCTTCTTACAATCCTATTTATCATTTGATTGCTCCCCTGCTTCTCAATGCTGTTCCTACTAAAATGGGACACTCGGGTTTTTCTCCCTTCTGGTTCCATGCTGTACTTTAAGCCATTAGTATATAGGCTTCAGAATTGGTTTGCCACATTTCCTTTTTTTGTAGAAAAAAGTATGGCTTGACCTTGATGAAACCAACTCCTGTGAGCCAAACTGGAAGTTGATTAAAGATCAACTGAGTACCCATAAGCCTGGTACTGTTCATTTCCCAATGCCAGAAAAACACTCTAACTCACTAGATGAGGGGGTACATGGGCACTGATAAAAGAAATGGCACAGTCTACACATGCCCCTATGTCTGAGGAAGTGACTTAGATGAGGAGAATGGGGATTTTACGCTGTCTACACTGCAGATACCTACTAGATTCAAAAAGATCAACCACCATATATACCTCAAACTGAACATGAAGATGAAAGGGAAAGTTTTGAAGAGCCACAACAACAATAACTAGAATTTATGTAGTGCTTTAAGTTTTTCAAAACATTTTACAATTATTATCTCATTTTATCCTCTCAACAACCCAAGAGATAGGTTTTTCATTTTACAGATGAAGAAACTGAGGCATACAGAATTTAAGTGATTTGCTCAAGATCACATGGTTAGTGTCTGAAGCTGGATTTGAACTCAGATCTTCCTGACTCCAACAGTAATCTATCAATACCGAGCCACCTAACTTCCTCATATCATGGAGTACATTCATAAATCAAAGGCATACAAGACCCCCAGAATCTCCTGGCTGACCAGGCTGGGGGACATAGATCCAAGATTACGAAAACATGAAAATATCAGAAGGAATGTTTACAAGCTAAAAAAGAGACCAAGGAGGAGACCAAGCAATTATTTTCCTCTCTTCCACTGGTTTAAGATAAGATGGAACTCATTAGGGATAAGTGTAAAGTCCTATACTTGAGTTTGAAAAACCGATTGCCCAAGTAATAGCTAGACAACAATTAAGATGAAAACAGACTAGGGATTTTGTCAAACTGCAAGTTCAATATGGGTCAATAGTGTAATATGAGGGACAAAAAAGCTAAATCAATCTCATGCACTATTAGAAGTTTTATATCCAGAATATTGGAGGTAATAGAACTGGTGTGATCAAACTCCATTTTGAAAGTGTATTATGGTCATCTCTGGACAACACACTTTAGGAGGAGCACTGATAACCTAAGGTCCAAAGAAGATAAATAAGGAGATACTTCCCTACCCCACTACTTTGCTGAAATGGCAGGCCCATGGGTTAGTTCATTGTATATAATGTCAGATTTTTAAAATTTTGACTTATTTTTATTTTTTGATTTTCTACTTCCTATTTTAAAAAATTGTTAAAAGTGGTCTTCTGGCCTAGAGACTGGAGGTTCAAATGTGGCCTCAGACACTTCCCAGCTGTGTGACCCTGGACAAGTCAGTTAACCCCCATTGCCTAGCTCTTCACTCTTCTGCAAAGTGGTCCTATGGGAGCAAAAAAGGAGGAGGGAGATATAAGGGAAAACATTAAAAAAATCTTTACAAATATTTTTGTTTGTTTTTTATCTGCCCCCTCTACCATTCTCCACCCTGTGAGTGAAAGTTACAGGGAAACAGTTTCTCACTTGGTATTAGGAAAACTTTCTAATAATTACAGCTATTTCAAAAGTGGACTGAGCTACCTCAAAGAATAGTGAGCTTCCCAGAATTGGAGGTCTTCAAATGAAGACTGCATATATATATAATCACTTGTCAGTGAAGGTGAGGAAGTTTCTAGAATGGATAAGACTTGATGAACCCCGAGGCTAAGAATCCATAATCTATGAGGCACAGAAATGTTAAGTCACTCCTGAACAGTGTTAAAAGAATGGAAATAGAGGGAGAGAGGAGATATATATATATATATATATATGTATATATATGTATGTATAATAATAATGAATGATGGATGTATATATGATCTGATCCCTTGCGCTGTGATCAGATCTTTGTTTCTTTCTTTCTATATCTCCTCAACTGCAGTTGGTGGGGAAGAACACCTACTCCTCTCACCCTGGCTGCTGCTATAAATTATCCCTCTTCTCCCTGACAGGTTTGGTTGATTAATCTGTCAGTGATTCCGTCTAACAGCTGCCCAAGTGAGGACCCCTTGAGAGGTTAGGTGGATGGTTAACCTCTCTAGGTCCAACCTGGGGTTGGATTGATTGGTAATGGGCTATTGATTAGCTCTGGATAATGATTAGAATCTGACTGCGTGATTGATCTCTCTGCCTAAGGGCTGTGATAGAATGACTACTCAGGAAGGTACTTGCTATTAAACACTGTTTATCTATTGATGGGAAAAAGATAACAAGGTACAGGGTTGGGGATTAGAAACCCTATTTGACTATTAAGCTAATTGATAATAAAGACTGGAGACTGCTAGGCTGGTAGAAGCTTGAGGTCTTCACCCTCTCTCTATTTCTGACTGGACTTGACCACAGCCAAGCCAGAGAATAGTGAAGGCTATTCCTGTAGATAGATATTGATGGTCTGTGTATTCTCTCAACTCTTTTACCAATAGTATTTATAGTTCACTAGCTCTCACAGTCAAGCAAGGAAATAAGTCCAGGCTTTGGCCTACCCTTTTCTTCTTGAACTACGTTTCAAGCTCCCTCTGCCCAGTTTGAACCACAGATGTTTGCTCAAGTCTCAGCTCAGAGATTTAAGATCTCCAGTTCTGAGCCTCTCAGTTCAGAGACCTCCTCCACTGTAGCTGTAAGGGGGTATATATAGGGTGGGGGCCTACTGATATTTGCCCCTGCCTCACAGCACCTGGAAACATTCTGAATCTCACAACTGCCATCCCAGTCAGTCAAGGTGGTATCCATCTAATCCCAGATTAATGATTATAACAACAGGTAATATTGGAGCTAGCATTACCACCTAGTCTCCTACTTCCTTTTCAGGGCTCTTTCCATTACTTGGAAGGATGCTGTTGCTGAATGGTAAGAATCATTACTGTTAAATGACCTCAACAAAGAGAAATCTTTCTGCTTTTCCAGCTGGGTCCATCCTGTTCACTCCAAGATCCAGGACACTTTCCTTATCCTGTAGTAGATCCCAAGAGCTGAGAGAGGGAACTCGTTTAGGGGAGCTGCCTGACACCCTCTCCTACCTGAATGCACTTTCCTGGTCTGCTGGGGCTATTAGTTCTTTTTGGCTTCCTAAAAAGAGCTCCTGGGGTAGTAGACTCCCCACTTTGCCCGCCTCCCATCATTTGGTTGAATCTTGAAGCAATAGCATACTCTGCGTGTATATACAAGAAGTAGCAGCATACGCTTTGTGAACAGAAAGGAAATGGGCTTTATTTGCCTCGCAAGGATCTTTACCTCCTGATTCTCTTGTGCCCCTGCCTCCTCTTACCTCCTTCTCCTTCTTTCTCGGTCCCTCCCTCTCTCTCTCTCTCTCTCTTCCCTTTTCTCCTGGGCTCTCTCTCCTTTTCTTTTCCTTTTCTCTCATTCAAGAACTGGTTTAACCTGAGAGCAGCCAGCTCGTTTGGATCAGACTCAGCCTGGAGAGGAAGAGGAGGAGGTGGTGGAGGAGAGAGATAAGAAGGGGTGTGTGTGTTGGAGGGGAAGACAGAGGGAAAGGCAGAGGAGGAGGAGACGGGAAAAAGGAGGAGTTGATCGTGAGGGAGCCCAGCCCTGAAGACCAGCAGCTTCAGTGCCAGCCAAGCCTCCAGTTCATTAAATGCAGAACCTTTGCAGACCTGGGGCTGCTCATGAGGCCATTGCGGAGCTGGAGGAGGAGGAACCGAGGCATCACCCTGGGACTCTTCGCCCTCTGCCTGGCCGCAGCCCGCTGCCTGCAAAGTAAGCGCTTGGAGCTCCCGGACAGGGGCGGGAAGGCTAGGGGAAAGGGAGCGGTCAGCTTCTCGAGCTAGTCCGGCGTGTCTGGAGCTCGTGGTTGAGCTGTCTTCTCTCTGCTGAACGCTGGCTGGGAGAGAGGGCAGGGTAATCGTTTGCCTCGAGTCCTCCCAATGGGGTGGTGCCAGGCTGCTGCCTAGGGCCAGGCCCTGGCGGTGGCTTCGGTTCAGAGTCCACCGCTGGCTGCAAGGACCTAATAATTCACTTAGCTACTGCTGCCGGCCAGCGGCAGGACTGCCGCAGCGAGGACAGCGAGCAGCCTGGCAGCCCGGGGCTTCTCGGCGACTGCCTCCTGGTTGTTTTCCCAGGGCCTGAGCTGCAGGCCTTTGGGGTCCATCCTTAGAGAGCAGAAAGGCCAGGGATGTTCGCAGTCCCCTGCCCGTGGGCACCCACTCGTGGGCAGCGCTGCACGTGGCTGGTGTGTTATCAGATCGGGAAGCCGGGAGCCTCAGCAGCACTCCAGCTGGGACCTCTTTTATAACTCACCCTGGCCCCTCCCCACCTCTTCTCGTGTGTATCTGTGTGTGCGTCTGCCTGTGTGTGTGTGTGTGTGTGTCCGTGTGTGTCTGTGCGGAGAGGGATGCTTGTTGGTTTTCTCTGTTTACATTTACGAAACAAAACAGAGACCCTAGCGATGGAGCTCTTGGGAGCCTCTCTCTCCAGGAGCAGGTGCCCTGCTCCTCTCGCAGTCTAACCCAGTCGTGGTTCAGCCTCTACCGTGGTACTTCCCACATAGTGCTTAGCACAGTGACTGGCACACAACAGGCACTTAATACTTACTGAACTGAACTGAATCTAGAGGGAGGGAGGGGACTAGACCTGTCTTTTCACTAGTCTAGGGAATTCCCCAATGAAGCAATTATCTCTAGAAATGTACATAGGTCACCATCTTTTCTGCAATTCCTAGTCTCAGAGAGCCCTGAGACAGCTAATTGACCTGCTCTGGTGTCATTCATTCAGCAGTATTGAAGGCTGGACTTGAATTCAGATCCTTGCTCAGATAGGCTCTCTGTTCACTATACCATCCTGCCCTTTCACTGACACACACAGAAGCTTTTTAATAAATGTTTCTTGAATTGAATCAATGAGAGTGTCCCTCCAATGGCCCCCCAAAAAACATGGAAACTACTCAGAGGAGAGAAAAATGTAAGCAGCTTTGTGGCCTCTGGGAAGATGGGTTACTGGTTTTGACATTTGTGTTTTCTTGGACAGAGTTATTCAGCTGGGCTCTTGACATAGACCAGATTCCCTGAGTGAGAGCTTCCAGAATGTTTCCTCCTTCTTTTCTTTTTTTTAAACCTTTACCTTCTGTCTTAGAATTATACAAGGATGGGTTCCAAGGCAGAAGAATGGTAAGGGCTAGGCAAGGTAGGGTTAAAAGACTTGCCCAAGGTCACACAACTAGAAAGTATCTGAAGCTAGATATGAACCTCCTGTCTCTATCCACTGAGTCCAGCACTCTATCCACTGAGCCACATAGCTTCCCTGTTTCTTTCTTCTTGGGATTTATTCTCCCTCCTCTCCAATGAGAAAGGTTGTGGTCCTTGTTGGACCATAGAATCAGAGCTGGAGGGAATCTCTGAGATCATCCAAGCCAATCTCTTATTTTACAGATAAGGAATCTGAGACCAAGATTAGTAATGAGACCAAGAAAGGTAGTCTTCTTGTAGAGTCAGGATTTGCTGGACCATAACTATGTCTCCTTTCTCTACTTATTTGTTTTTGTGTCAGGTACATGCATTTATGTATATGTAGCAGAGGTTATCAGAGATGATCCATAATTTTTTGACCTGGCAGCAATTCTCAAGGCACTGAGGACCAGTCAAGAACTCCTTGTGTCACTTTATTTTGTTTATTTTTTTAAACCCTTACCTTCCATCTTAAAATCAATACCATGTTTTGGTTCCAAGTCAGAAGAGTGGTAAGGGCTAGGCAATGAGGGTTAAGTGACTTGCTCAGGGTCACATAGCTAGAAGTGTCTGAGGTCAGACTTGAACCTAGGACCTCCCATCTGTAGGCCTGGCTCTCAATCCACTGAGCTATCCAGCTGCCCCCATTTTAGCAAGAAGCTCAGCACATATCCCTATCCATGGAAGGTTTCCTGATTATCCCCACTTCAGTGACAGTAGTAAAGAGGGAATGGAATAGAATGGCATAGAATAAGGAGAAACTGGCAGGCATGGAATAAGGAAAAACTGGTAAGCCTGCCATGCTAATTTTTGATGTTTGTTGTTGTTGTTTTTAAACCCTGGGACTACACTATCAGTTTATCTGAAGTAACTGGCAAAGCCTAATGCTTTGGTACTGCCTGAGGCAAAACTGTGAAGTCTCTTTATTCACACCCTGTGGTCCTTCCCTCCCTCCACCATCTCACCCTACTTTTTTCAGTTGTCAACTCTCTCTCCTCCCTATCCAAATCCAGTGTCAAAAAAATGATAAGCTAACTATTTTAATTGGTTCTAATTTCCTCAAGGGCAGGAACTGTTTCCTATTTTTAATCTGTGTGACTTAGTTTAGTACCTGCCATAGAGAAATACAATTTTGTTGAATGAATGAGAAATTTCCAGGTGAATTAATGGATTCCCTCTCCCACAGGTACATTTTCAGCTTTATCTTTACATGCCATATCAAAGACCTTCAGGTTGTGGGAAAATGTTGAAATTAGTCAGAAGGAGGGAAGGGAACAAGCCTTTATTAAGCACCTACTGTGATACTCTATATATAAAACCTCATTTGATCTCACAACCTAAAGGCTGGCTTTGGCTACCTATTAGTCCCATGTAAGACAACAATAATAGCCCGTGGTAACACTGGAGAGAGGCATGGAGTCAGAATAACTTAGATTTAAATTCTATCTCTTACTAGGTGCTTGGCCCAGGACAAATATGTGCCTTAAGCAATTTTCTACCTATGTTAACTTGAGAAAAACACAGAACTACTAAAGTAGTCAGCAAAACCAAGTCTTTAATCAGCAAAGAGATAGTGTTCAATATTTCGGTCACCACACAGAGTCAAGAGCCTAAAACCACAAAGAGCCAAAGACTCTAGGACTCTGGGAATAATATCTCTGAGAGGATCACCAAGCTAGATGATCCCCCAGAAAAACAACAGAATTTGGGGAACTAAGGACAGGGAAGTATGATTGATTGACATTATCATGGCCACAAGGAAATGGGAAGTCCAAGACAGGATTATCAGGGAGAGGTTGATGCTTTACAATGTACTAAAGAAAGAGTCCAGCTAAGGACCTGGCTTCCTGGGACAGGACTTTGAGACAGTGGGAGAAACTACTAAGAAAAAAGGGTGCTGAACATTTGATTTAAGTCTACCTTAAGGTCTATTGTTCAGTCTGAAACTAGGGAGTCTGAGACTTCCCTTGGGTGAATTCTCATGGGACTTGGGCAAATTAGAAATCTCTAGATTTCAAATTGACACCTACTAAGTAAGAGACCATTAAAGCAAAGTAAAAACTTCCCAAACATCCAAGCCTGTCCAAAAGTGAAATGAGTTTCCCCTGGAGATGGTAAACTCATTAATTCAAAAAGTATTTATAAAAGACCTAGTAGGTACTCAGTACCAATCTTGGTGTTTTCTGGGAAATACTAAGACAAACTCAAAAACAGTCCCTGCTCTCAAGGGGTTTACCTTCCTTTGGGTTGCTCCTTATATCAAAGGTGAATTGTGGTCGGACATGCCTTTGTTTTGGAGAGAGTTCTCTCCTGCTCCCCAGAATTACTCATTCTAGAAGAACTGGAAAACACAGACTCCATACTTTGACATTTTGAACTCCAAAGATAACTCTGGAAGATAGATAACTACAATTATTAGTTCCACTTTGCAGATGAGAATAAATGAGACTTTGGGATTATAAATTCCTTATCCACAATCCCAAATGTCAAAACCAGCAACCCTTCTTCCCCTAAGCTACAAAGTTGGCTACCTTTTTCCCCCTGAATTTGTTTCTGTACTTTTTCTTTATTATTATTATTTTTAATAAAACCCTTACCTTCCATCTTAGAATCAATTGATTCTAAGACAGAAGAGTGATAAGGACTAGACAATGGGGGTTAAGTGACTTGCCCAAAGTCACATAGCTAGGAAGTGTCTGAGGCCAAATTTGAACCTAAGACCTTTCATTTCTAGGCTCTTCTCTCAATCACTAGTAGAATGGTAAAGGTTAGGCAACTAAGGTTAAGGGACTTGCCCACGGTCACACAGCTAGAATCTGCACTTTTTTAAAGAAAGATGTCATCAAATGGAAGGAACCCCTACTTGATTCGATTCAAGAAACATTTATTAAATAGCTGCTGTGTGGCAGTGAAAGGACCATTTGGTATAGTGAGCAGAAAGCTTGTCTCAGAAGAAAGGTGATAGATTTAAAATCAAGTTCTTATTCTAACACATATTGGCTGAGAGACGGGAGCAAGTCAATTAATTTCTTAGACCTCTAGAAAGCCCTCTATTACTAGAGATTACAAAGAAGGTGGTGATCTCCATTACTAGAGAAAATTGTCTCATCTGGGAATTCCCTATGCCAATGAATTCACAGGTCTAGTCCTCAAACTCTATATTCTATTCAATTCAATAAGCATTTATTAAGTGCCTTCTCTTTGCCAAGCACAGGGCTAAGCCCTCTATGGGAAGTACCATAGTAGAAACTGATTCACAATTAGTAAATGCCAGAAGACCAGAGGTAGGATTTGAACCAAGGCTTCCTGACTCTTAAGTCTAGCATTTTATTCTTAGTACCCCTCTGTCTTAATTCACTTAACCTATCTAAGACTCAGTTTCTTCCTCTATAAAACGGGATTAATTGGGGGGAACAAGGTAGCTTAGTGGATTGAGAGCCAGGCCTAGAGACAAGAGTTCAAATCTGACATCAGATACTTCCTAGCTGTGTGACCCTGGGTAAGTCACTTAACCCCCAGTGCCTGGCCCTTACCATTCTTCTGCCTTAGAACCAATACACAGTAATGATTCTAAGATGGAAGGTAAGGGTTTTTAAAAAATGGGATTGATTGTTGAGAGTAAATTTGTCACTGTGACTCTCCACTGGACTTGGAATGAGGAACACATCTAGGTTGACTCCTATTATATCTTTTACCAGAGCAAATCGCGTAATATCTCTGAACCTCAGTTTCCTCTTTTTTAATGGGGATGATAATACCTGCGTACCTCACTGCTTCAGAGTTGTAATGAAGCTCAAAAATTAGATGAGATGGGTAAAGCCCTTTGCCAACCCTAAAGCACTCTCTCAGTTGTTCTTATTGTAAGACTGGAATAACCCAGTATATACAAAAATGCTCTCCAAACTGTAAAGAGCCAACCCTAAGGAAGGCATGGTGACTAAGGTCAAAAGAATTTTAACCATTAATGCAACAAGTAGGGGAAGTGCCTTGGGGGAACACATGCTAGTTGTTTCGTTGATTCTCCAAAATAAGTATCACCCCTTGAATTAGTATCCAGTATTCCTCTGATTTTTTAACCACTCTGAAAGGGATAGAATTTAATGGTCAGTTTGGGAAGGATGGGCTCTGTTGATATTGGGTCTACTCCATCTTTTCTTTCATTCCCCAGAGGCAAACGCCCTGTGATTCAGTGAGAGACAGCTTTCTGGTTCAGATTTCATCCTGAGCTGTAGCCTGGGGAAGCAGAAACCTGAAGCCAAGGCCACCAAATGAGTCACAACCCAACCCCAGTAGAGTAGAGCAGAGCAGAACAGGACAGAGGCTGGGCCTGGGTCTTGAGGAATGGACCAGAGGGCTATAGCGACCAAGACCAGAAACATTTTTGGAGGTCAGCTGGAGAAGGGAGGCTGGGAGGAGCCAAAAGCTCCTAAGGAACTTCTCTGAGTCCCCCCAGATTATAGTGAAGGCAGCTGGATTCCCCAGGCACTCCAGCACCCTACTTCCCATTGGGACCCCCCACTTTGGGGTTATTCCTAGAGCTGCCTGCCTCATTTAACAGGGGGCCTTGAAAATAATGAGAGTATTGGAAACTAGGGTTGTAGAGCTCAATATGACTTGGACAGTTCTGGCCTTTTCCTTGATACTGAGATTGAGCCTCAAGTCTTTAGCAGAAAATTGGTGGTGTGAGAAATGGGGCATGGGAGAGGTGTGGCAGAATCAGCTCAAGCAGATCATTAAATTGTCTGTGAACATTTATCTATGCTTCAAATGGACAAACTAAAAATCAAGGCTTGCTTTGTTACTTTGTTGATTGTCTAATTCAGTGATTCACGAAGTGGGCACCACCACCCCCTGGTGGGTGCTGCAGCAATCCAGGAGGGTGTGATAGCCACAGGTGCATTTATCTTTCCTATTAATTGCTATTAAAATTTTTTTTTAAATTAATTTCCAGGGGGCTAAGTAATATTTTTTCTGGAAAGGGGACGGTAGGCCAAAAAAGTTTGGGAACCACTGGTCTAGTTTTTAGAAACTGTTAATAACTGCAGATTAAGCTTAGAAGTGTGTGACCCTTTCAGAGAGCCAGTTGGTAAACATTTCAGCACCCCCCATCCTAGTTTCCTCCTCTGTAAAAATGTGTGAGTTGGTCTGGATCGTCTATCTACAAAGTCCCTCACAGTTCTGAAATTTTATGAGCCCAGGAACTCCACCCTGTCAGGGAAGAAATCTGTGAGCCACAAAGATAGATGTTCCTTTCTCCTAATGGCTCCCAATGCTAAAGTATAGCTTTGCATGTAAGAAATATAGTTAAGTGGAGCGATCTAAAAGGCCCTAGAAAGCCATCACACCGTCTGGAATTCAACCAAATCAAAGTGCACTTATGATAACATGCAAACACCCATGGGAGGGTTAAGGAGGAAGCTGTCAATCATTTACCCTTTAGTATGAATTTATTTACTGAGACTGCTTTCTTAATATGTCTGAATGGAAGATTTTGATTAAGGGGTCAAGGAAGAAGGGGGGGGAAAAGTCAATTTGGAACATGGAGCCCTGGAAAGGAAGAGGGGAAGGGAAGAAGAGAGCCAATTTCTGTAATATTAACACCTAAGTCTTTGTAATTCTCTACCCCTCCAAGAAAAAATGGAGCAGACCTCTTCCTAATTCCCCCATGATCAGAAACACTACTGAATGAATAATCCACTTAAAATAATTCCCCTCCCCTCTGTATTGAACCTGACCAGAGAGCAGGGTCTCTGGTTACATATACAGAAATCTGGGGGATCCTCTTCAGGAACTTAGCCACTTGAAGCAACCAAAATATAGGCTAGCTCATTTGTAAGGATTGAGAAAGATAGAACATAGGAGTTGAAATCAGGAAGATCTAAGTTTAAATCTTTTTTCCAACCTGTATTAGCCCTCTTACCCTAGATAAATCACTTATCTATGTGCCTCAGTTTCCTTACCTGTAAAATGGGGATTTTAATATCACTTACATGACAGGGTAAGGATCATGAGGATCAAATGCGTTATAATATGAAAAATGATTTACAAACCTTAAGGCACTATATAAATGCTGGTTATTATTATTAAGGTCCCTTTATGATCTCATGCCACAAGGCTGCTTTTAGCCCACGTGAAGACATGCTAAACACCACACTGCTCTAAGCCAGTAGGAAACTTTTCACTTGTTCTGAGGCTCTCATTGTGATTCTGCTCAACAGCTATGCTTGATAACCTTACCTTGTTCCCTACACAATCCTTAAGCCAGCTCTATCCTCACCTCAGTTTCCCTTCTCCATTTCCCAGGAAAATGGGCTCAGTTATGGGAGCATATTGGTCATGGGCAGTAACAAGTTAGGTGGTATTGGCATGTTCAAAGATGGAAAGAAAATTCATTTCTTCCTTCAATCTGATTTGCAAGAGTAGGTGGAAGGAAAAACTAGGACAAGTCATTGCCATCCATTTTCCACTGTATCACACTTTCATCCAAGAAGCAGGCAGCATGAAGCAGTGGAAAGAATTCTGGATCTGTCATTTGTGTGACTTTAGGCAAGTAGCAAATTCTCTTGGTACCTCAAGTCTCTCATCTATAAAAGAAGGAGGTCAGTCTAGGGCAGTGATGGTGAACCTTTTAGAGACAGTGCCAGGATCCACCCCCACCCTCCCAGACCAAGCCTCTTCCCCTCTTTGGCACCCCCCTTACCCCAGACAGGGGAGGGAGGAAGTGCTCCCATTGGGTTGCTGAGCAAGGGTGTGGGTGATGAAAGGTGCATGTGTAGAGGGGGAGGGGAGTTGCCCCAGCAACTCTCCTCCCCTCCACCTATGTGCCATGCACCTAGCTCTTCTCTAAACCCACCAAGGGAATCTCCATCACCACAGACTCAATAGGCTGCCATATGCCCTGCCCCATCACACAGCATGTGAGATTCCTCCCACCCACCCAGTGCCTTACCACAGACAGGGGAAGGAAGAAGCACTCCCATTGGCTGCTGGGCAGAGGGGCAGGTGATGTGAGAAATGTCCTCAGGTACATGGAGAGGAGGAGGGGAACAGCTTATCCCCAAGTCCCTATAGCTTTCTAGTAACAAACTCTGGCAGTCAACTGCATGTCCACAGAAAGGGCTCTTTCTGCCCTTTTTTTGGCACACATGCCATAAGCTCATCATCACAGATCTAGGTGATCTCTAAGGTACATTCACCTCTAAAACCCTGTCCAGTGGTGTGCTGGTAAATGTTTAACAAATGGGTCTGAGGGTGGGAGGGGGGTGGACATACTTTTAAGTTAAATCTGCATTATTCACTTTTTCTCCATCACTTTCTCATTCACAACCAACAAAACATTGAGTCAAACCATGATTTGTAGAGTTTGCCAATTTCCAAAGTGCAAATATTCACACTGAAATTTTAACAATTGACTCTAACCAGTTACCCATAACCCCTTTCCCAGGTCCCTTTAACTATCCTCCTCGTTAATGTTCCTTGCTGCTTCCCTCCCTAAAGTTCTCAGCCTTTAGCAGCTGGTGGCTATTCCTGAGGGATGAGATCTCTAGCATCTCTGCTAGGATGTTATAGCTCAAAACCACACTGGTCCTAGTCATCTAATGGAAACTTCTCCCCTTGGTTTATGGTAATATATCACAGTTTGCATCCTCTTTTCTCCACTTGTCTCAAATCAGCATTCTCTACGGGTCTAAAACCTTATCAGCATGCCCCAACTGCTGGGATAAATCCAAATTATCCCTCAGTTGACAAAAACAAAACAAACAAACAAACAAAAACCCTGGGATGAGACTTGTAGGGGTTGTTATTCAAAATATGTGAGCCTCTTCCTGAAATAGAAAGTGGGGCCACACACTCCAATCCTAACATTGCTGTATATCTGCAGGAAAATATTTTTAATCCCCATTTTGCATGGATTGTAGCAATAATACAGTTGAGGAAGGAGGTAGCAATTTGTTGTTTATTCATTAGTAAATCATGCACAGAGGAGCTTCTCCTCAACAAATGGAAACCTTGTGTAGTAAGGAGGCATCACTCAATTGGCATTCAGAAGATCTGGGTTGTAGTACCTTGGACAAATCCCTTCTTTGTAAAATGAAAGAGTTGAACTTTGTACTTTCTTAAGTCCTTTTTGTCCCTCAAATCCCGTAATCTTTTCATTCTTGCCCCCAAATTTGGAAGGGGGAGCAAAGTTCCTTTGCTTTCAAATGCCTTGTTTACATTGTCACTTCCACTTCCTAGTCTATAGCTTTAACTAAACCAGCAGATTGATGAGTTTAAGTCAAACTAGTCTTTAAAAAAAAAAGAAAGGAAACTTACTTTCTGTCTAAGACTGAAAGAGTCATAAGGGCTAGGAAATTGAGATTAAGTGGCTTATCTAGAGTTGTGTGGATAAGAAGTGTTTGAGGTCAGATTTGAGCCCAGTTCCTTCTGACTACCCATTGTGTGACCTCACTGCCCACTGTTAGTTATTTCTTATTTATTCTGTATATAGGTTGTTTGCGTGTTGTCTCCTCCAATAACTTGTGAGCTCCTAAAGGGCAGAGGCTGTCTTTTGCCTTTCCTTGTATCCCCAGTGATTAGCATAGTGTTATGTTGCTGAAACTATGGCATGAGTGCCTGAGGGGGCTGCTTCCTTTCCCTTCTCCATGAATTCCTGAGGACATCTCTCCCATCATCTGCCCTTCTGCCCAGCAGCCCAGTGGGAGTACTTCCTCCCTCCCCTATCTGGTAAGGTGGTGGGCTCACATGTGACAAGAGAGTTACAGCTTGGGCACTTGGTCTCTAAAAGGTTTGTCATCGCTGGCATAGTATTTGGCACAGAGTAGGCAGTTAATAAATGTTGATTAACTGGCTGAGTTATAGAGGAGCCACCTTCTAGTTGTAGACCTATACTCGGGCATATCAACACTCTGTGCATTGTTTTGCCCATTTGTCAAATGGGAATAATAATTCCTACTCATGGGGAGATTAAGGATGAAATAGGTGGTAGATTTAGAAATCTTTGCATGGAAGCTTGAATAGATCTGTCTGTGCAGAAAATTGCATTTTGAACTGTTCTTCTGACATGCTCCCAGCCAGAGTTGAAAAATTGAAGAAAATGATTTTATTGTTAGAAGGATGGGGAGTTGGGGGAGGAGCAAGAAGTTGATTTTGTTTGATCTTTGCCACTGAGAATCTACAAGTTGAAACTAACCTGCTTCAAAGTTGGTATTTTAATGGAGTTCCCACCTTTTTTCTACCTTGAAAAAACAAGGGAAAAAGAAATAGTCTCAGCTTTTGGTGCAATGATGACTATGTTTCTGAATTCTGTGTTTCACATTCTCTGAATATGACAACACATTGTCCTTTATAGTGTCTTCACACTCCTCTTTAGCTCTTCCTGAATAAGATTTTGAATGTCTTTAATCTGTCTCGTGCCTTCTTTCACAGGAGACAAAGTTCACTACAAGCTCCTAGCTGAGCTAGCTGCAGAGCTCACCCCTTTTGTGAAATGAGAAGCCAGCCTCAACTGAGTGCCTACTTTGTGGGGTTTCCATTTAGAAGAGCATCAGTTTGACCATAATCTATGGCCATAGTCTATGAACCTGACTCTCTGGAAGGTTACAGGGCTGATATATTGAGAGAGAGAGAGAGAGAGAGAGAGAGAGAGAGAGAGAGAGAGAGAGAGAGAGAGAGAGAGAGAGAGAGAGATCTGGGTGGACTTTTTTAGAATCTCATGTATAGAACTTTACATAGATATGATCGATCCTCAGGGCCAGTTCCTCACCTGGTAGCCACCTTGGAGTGGGATATTAGAATGCTCTGATTCAAAAGGCTCTATAAAGCCCCCCATGTTCCTGAAATTCAATAAAGAAATTGCGTTAATAAGCAAAATACAACCAGTGGAAATGCGTGTTGGCTATGATGGTGGGGGAGGTCAGGGGGTGAAGGAGAAAGTAAGAACATGAATCATGTAACCTTGGATAACTTTTCTAAAACATAAAAATTATTAAAAAAATAAAATAAAATAAAATAAGCAAAATACCCATGAGAAGAGGGGGGGGAATGGTCAATCATTTATACCCTTAAAGTGAATCAGTTTAAGCACATTGCTTTCATAGAAGCCAAAGGAGTTTCTATAAGAAGTTCATTTAAGTTGGGCTCTGTCTGACCACACGTTCAAAGTAAGGCATAGATTCTATGACTAGAGAGGCGATCAATCATTCTTCTGTCCTCTCCTTTGGTCGTTCTATCTCTGGAGTGTTGGGTTCAGTTCTAGGTACCACATTTTAAAATACTGATAAGCTGAACTAGAGTCTGGAAGAAAGTAACCAGGATTATGAAAGCCCTCAAAATCAGATCAGATCAGGTGGAGAAATTAAGGTTATTTACTTGTAGAAAAGACTAGAAGACTTAAATTTAGGATTGATATAAACTTCCTAATGATTTGAGTCACTATTGTAGGTTATGAATTAACCCTCATTGGAGGTCTTCAGTTAAAGCCTGAATGATCAACCAAACAATTGATAAGTATATTATGTACCTACTAGTTCTTGACCTTAAAGAGCTTACAATCTAATGGAAGAGACAACATGCAAAAAAATACACACACACATACCACACTCATACAACCCCCAAATAGACAAGATAAAGAGGAAATAATAAACAGAGGAAAGGCGCTTAGGATTAAGAGGGGAAGGCTTCCAGTAAAAGAAAGGAGTTTAGTTGTGACTTAAAGAAAGTCTGAGAGGTCAGCAGATGGAGTGAAGGAGGAAGACCATGAACATTCCAGGAATGGATTATAGCCAGGATCAAGGCACATCATCAGGGACATGGAGTGTCTCCTAGGAAGAACAAGGAGGCCAGCACAGCTATATTATAGAGTGCATGGAGGAAAGCAAAGGGTGAAAAGACTGGAAAGGTAGGAAGAAACCAGTCATGAAATGCTTCAAGTGCCAGACAATATCTTACATTTGATCCTAGAGGCAATAGGGAGCCAGTGGAGTTTATTGAATGGGGATGGAGAGGGTGACATGATCAGATTTGTGCTTCAGGAAGCTCACTTTGGCAGCTTAGAAGAGAGAATAGACTGGAGTGGGGAGAGATTTTAATTAGAGAAACCAACTAACACACTATTGAAATAGTCTGGGGGAGGGGGGGCAGCTGGGGGCTCAGTGGATTGAGAGCCAGGCCTAGAGATGGGAGGTCCTAGGTTCAAATCTGACCTCAGACACTTCCCAGTTGTGTGATCCTGGTCAAGTCACTTGACCCCTATTGCCTACCCTTACCACTCTTCTACCTTGGAGCCAATACACAGCATTGACTCCAAGACAGAAGGTAGGGGTTTAAAAAAAAAAAAAAAAAGAAAAGAAATAGTCTGGGGGTGAGGCTATGAAGGCTATGAAGGCTGGAGCTGTGTGACCGGAAAAAAGGGAAAATATGAGATGTTATTAAAAGAATAATTATAAGACTTGTTGATAGATTAGCTATGTGGGATGGAAGCAAGGGTACTCTGATAAATGTTTAATAATTGACTCTCTGGAGGAGGGGGGAACATATATATGGCACAAACATTTAATTTGCATTTTTAATATTTTTTCCATTATTTCCTCATCTAGACAATCAACAAAACAATAAACCAAGTCCTGATTTGTAACATTTGCTGATTTCCTAAGTGTCGATCTAGTGAAAATTTAAGTCAACTCTCTTGAACTAGTTCAATCTGACTCCAAACACACCCCTGGATGAATGCCAGTTGCCTAGCCCTTTCCACTCTTTTGCCTTAGAACCAATACACAGTATTGATTCTAAGACATAAGGTAAGGGTTTAATTAAAAAAAAAAAAAAAGACTGAAAGCCTGAGTGACTGAGAGGATGATGGTACCTTCCCCAGTAATAGGTAGTCTGGAAGAAACGAGAGTTTGGAGGAAAAGATAATGACTTTGGTTTTGGATATGTGGAGTTTGAGATATCTATGGGACATCTGGTTCAAAGAAACCAATATGGAGGTGTTGATGTGAAACTGGAAGTCAAGAGAGGTTAGGATTTGATTAATAGAGATGAAAACCATCTGCATAAAGATGATAATTGAATCTCTGGGAGCTGACGAGATCTAGGGAGAACTGTCTAGGGAGAAAAGTGGACCAAAGACCTGGGGGTTACCCATGGTTAGAGGTTAACGAGATGGAAATTCAACAAAGGAGCCTGAAGGAGTATTCAGATTAGTAAGAGAAGATCCAGGAAAGAGAAGCATCACAAAAACGTAGAGAAGACAGAATTTCCAAGAGGTAGTGATTGACAATGTAAAAGGATACCGAGAGGTCAAGAAGAATGAGGATTAAGAAAAACCATTAGATTTGGCAATTACTAGATCATTAGTGACTTTGGAGAGAGCAGTTTCAGTTGATGATGTTATAACTCCAACTGTAAAGAATTTTTTTTTAGCCCTTACCTTCTGTCTTAGAATTGATACTGAAACACTTCCTAGCTGCGTGACCCTGGGCAAGTCACTTAACCTCCATTGCCTAGCCCTTACTGCTCTTCTGCCTTTGAACCAATACAGAGTATTGATTCCAAGATGGAAAGTAAGAGTTAAAAGAAAAAAAGGAAAAAAAGAATTGATACTGAATTCTGTTCCGAGGCAGAAGAGTGTTAGGGGCTAGGCAGTGGAGGGTCAAGTGACTTGCCCAGCGTCACACAGCTAGGAAGTATCTGAGGCCAGATTTGAACTCCTGTCTCTAGGCCTGGCTCTCAATCCACTGAGCCACCTAACTGCCCAGGACTGTGGAGAATTTAAAAGAGTGAGAAGAGAGGGTAGCTAAGTAGCTGGGTATCTCACTAGATTGAGAGTCAGACCTAGAGATGCAAGGTCCTAGGTTCAAATGTGACCTCAGACATTTTCTAGCTGTGTGACCCTGGGCAAGTCACTTGACCCCTACTCTTCTGCCTTAGAATCAATATAAAGAATTTATTCTAAGATAGAAGGTAAGGTTATATTTTAAAATAATAATAATAAAAAAGAGTGAGAAGAAAGGCAGTACTACAGCTCTAAAAGCAAACTTCAGGGACTCTCCAATCTTACTGAAGGATGGCCATGTCTTCATCTGCATTATAAAATCTATGAGGGCAAGAACTATGACTTACCTAAACTATGAATGTCCAGGAATTGCCCCTCCTCATGCACACATTAGGCACTGTTACTGAATGAGTGAGTGAATGAATGAATGAATGGATGGATGGATGGATGGATGGATGGATGAATGAATCTGTCCCTGTCCTTTTCCTAAGTCCCTGAATCTGATGACACCACTGGCACCAGCTAACTGAGGAAAGTCGGCTGTCACTAAGTGAGGTCACACAGTAGGAGGAATAAATAAGGAAAATGACACTTCTACTGTACCCTTCTTAAATGGATAAAATTCTCAGGGTTTCCCAGGGTTGGAGCTCCTGTTTAATCATCTCTTCACTTACCCTCCTGCCTTTCTTTCCATCCCTGCCCACACACACTAAACAAACAGCAGGGGAAACTTTGCATTCACCACATGCAGAACCCACACCCCATTTTCCCAGGAGCCTAGAGCCCAGGAAACAATGCACCCAGATACCATCAAGTTGAACAATTTGGCAGGCCCTGTGAATGTTTTGAACCATCCTTCCTTGCAAAATCAGACTTGCATCTTTTCTTTGACTGGACTCAGATTTCCATTAAGGTATTTGAAAACAGTTGATCTAATTGATATACATGTCATGGAGAATACTGGCTGGACATTTCTGAGAAAAAAGTTATTATTCTTCACACTCCGTTACCTTCATAAGTTACTTGTTTCTCCTTTTCTTTGTTCCCTTGGTCCTTAGTAGAGTGCCTGGCACACTTTTTTTTAAAGTTTATTTATTTAATTACTTAATTTAGAATATTTTTCCATGGTTACATGATTCGTGTTCTTTCTCTCCCCTCCTCCCACCCCAAGCCAAAGAGTAATTCCACTGGATTTTACATGTGCCATTGATCAAGACTTATTTCCATATTATTGATATTTGCATTAGAGTGATCATTTAGAGTCAATATCCCTGATCATATCCCCATCCATCCATGTGATCAATCATATGTTTTTCTTCTGCATTTCTGTTCCCACAGTTCTTTCTCTGGATGTGGATAGTTTTCTTTCTCATAAGTCCCTCAGAATTGTCCTGGGTCATTGCATTGCTGCTAGTAGAGAAGTCTATTATATTCTATTGTGCCTGGCACGCTTTTTGACTGACCGACACTCATTTATTTAGTTACTCTTGTGCAATGATTTATGTGATCATTCCTTCGGTCACCTTTTTCTAGGAAAAAAATTAGTAGGATTCTCCATCAGGGCAACTAGAGGGTTGGTGGGAAAAGTGATCCACTTGGAGTCAACAATACTAAAATCTCTTGTCACTCTTTTATTTCTGTCTATGTATTCTTGTAGCTCAGTCAATAAGCATTTATTAATTAATGTATTATGTGTAGTAATTGTGACAAGTGCTAAGAAGGCAAATACAAAAAGATGAAGATAGTTCCTGTTTTCAAGTAGTCTAATGGGGTAAGACAAAACACAAAGAAAGGTGAAAAGTGTGCTGGGGAGACAGGGCAGAGAGGCAGACAATAATGATGAAGTGCAGTACCAAAGCTAATGAGATCTTGCAGGATGATGAGATTATCTCAAAAATGAGGCATTGTAAGAGTATAACTTAAGTGCAGATATGGCTTTATGGTTTATAGTTTCAGCATAATTCAGTTTCCTTGTTTTCCCTTTTTATTTTTTAAATGTTCCTTTTTGCTTTGTTAGCTAGTGTTAACACAATTCTTGCTTCTTAAAATTTATTTGAAGCACAGCAAACTTTTCTCAGCTCCTCAATTTTATTCTGCATCTGCCTTTACATTAAAAAAAAAAAAACCCTTACCTTAGGTCTTAGAATCGATACTGTGTATTGGTTCTAAGGCGGAAGAGCAGTAAGGGCTAGGCAATTGGAGTTAAATGACTTGCCCAGGGTCTCACAGCTAGGAAATATCTGAGGCCAGATTTGTGCCTTTACTTTTTTTTTTAAACCCTTAACTTCTGTGTATTGACTTATAGGTGGAAGAGTGGTAAGGGTAGGCAATGGGGGTCAATCCACTGAGCTACCCAGCTGCCCCCTGTGCCTTTACTTTTTAAATTGTGTTTCTTGTAAGCAGTAGATTATGGGCTTTTCTTTCCTTATCCAATTTGTTGCTCTTTTTCATTTTGTTGGATTATTTAATCAATTCATATTTAAAGATGTGAGAATTAGGTTTGCTTGTCTCTAATTTTTTTAGGTATGATTTTTTTTTACCCTCTTCTGTTGTAAATGCAGTGCTCAGTTTCTTATTTTAGCTTAATCTTTTTTTACTGGTCCTATTCTCATCACTCTCTTCCCCTCACTCCTTCCCCTCTCTAGCACCTTCATCTGTTAATCCTTTCCCTTTTGAGTTCTGCTTATTCTTTTTATTTCCATCTTTTATCTGGTTATTCAATTCTTCCCCCTCCCAACCTCAATCAACTAGAATTCATTGGATATATTTTTTTTAAACCCTTACCTTCCATCTTGGAGTTAATACTGTGTATTGGCTCCAAGGCAGAAGAATGGTAAGGGCTAGGCAATGAGGGTTGGTGACTTGCCCAGGTTCACAGAGCTGGGGAAGTGTCGGAGGCCAGATTTTGAACCTAGGACCTCCTGTCTCTAGGTCTAACTCTCAATCCACTGAGTTACCCAGCTGCCCCCTGGATGTTTTTTTATTGAATATTTTGTGCCTCTTTCCAGAGAGGATTTATCTGCCTCTTTCTATCCACTATCCAACCTCCTTTTCTGTCTACTCTAGACTCTCACTCTACGGTTCATTGCCTCTATACCTACCCAGTCCATTTCTATTCTCTGAATTCTTCATTGAATCAAAACTTCTGAGGCATATCTTCTAGACTTTCCCCTTTATGAAGTTTCTGCCACTGCCTTGTAGAGTGTGTCTCCTGCCCTCCCCTTTTCCTTTGTGCCTCATTTCTTTAAAAAAAAAAAAAAAAAAAAAAAAAGTAAGTCCTCCAGGGGATAGGATACTACCCCATGGCAAGACCCCCTCCATTCATATATACATATCCAAATATGCAACACACTACTGGCCTTTTCCCTCCCCCTGTCACCTTCCTCAAATTTATCTTCCATCTTTTTTGCCTCAAAATCTCCTCCTCTAGTCCATGTTCTTTCACTTGCCAGGGATCATTTGCCCCCAGGAGCTCTGACTCCCCAGCACCACCACCACAAGGAAGACAAGTGGTCTTTCAAAGGACTGAATCTCCAAAGACAATACCCACTCTGAGATCCCCATCTCCTTTCACAGAATACCTTTCACCTATAAATGCATTCATGGATAGCAACCCCTCTAGGCACCAAAAAAAGACATCTCCCTCTTTTTAATCCTTCCTCTGATTCCTCGCCCACTCCTCTGAAGGCTCTTCTCTTCCTGAAAGATCATAATTGTCATCTTCTTCTCATTGCTAGCCCTCGGCTTGACCAGTCCCACTCCCCTCCTCTCCTCCTTTCCACACATCCTCTCATTTTGTATTTAGTCCCACAAAAAAAAGTATCAATTCTCCTGTAAGTGGGGTGCAATGAGGTTCAGTACATAAGGACCCAGGCCCCCCTCTCCACCATCATTTCCACCTGACTTTCACCTTCACCCTTGTCTACTTGTGTGCGTAGAGAAAGAAGCCTCTTTAGGGTCTCTCTTCTGTCTCTCCATTGCTGTTGCTGTCTTTGGCTACTTCATTCACTCACCTCTTCTGCATTTTTGTTGTCTGGAACGTTTGAGAAGTAAATAATCTCTTCATGTTTGGTTTCTTTTTTAAGAATGTTTCAAAGGCCTCCTTACAATTGAGCATCCATCTTTTTTTTCATTTAAGGTTAAGCCCAGATTTAAAAAATAAGTCACCTGGGGCTGAGTTTTTTTCAGCTCCGTTGCCCTCTGTGGAACACATTATTCCATTCCTTGCTACGTTTTCTGGTGGGTAGAAAATAGTCGTGTTATTTGAATTTCCTTTCCTTTGTATTTGAAGATTTTTCTCCTGATCATTTGCAGAATTTGTTGTTTCTCAGCAGAGTCATTAAATATAAGCAATATGCATCTTGGGAGTTTGCAGACTTCAGTTTTTTCCTAGAGACAATCTATCACTTCTTTTGATTGACACTTTGCTTTTTTTATCTAGAAGTTCTGGTCAGTTTTCTTGTAGTATTTCTTGCATTGTGGTGTTCTTTCAGGAGACCAATAATCCTTAAATAGTCTCTACTCATCCTGTCCTTAAGATCAATATGTTTTGCTTATATGAGGAGTACATTTTTTGTCCATCAGTCAATAAAGATTCATTAAGCTCCCTCTATGACCCAGGCACTTAGCTAAACACTGGAGTATGCAAAGAGTGGCAAAAGATAATCTCTGTCCACTTGCTTTGAAACTTTGAGGGAAGGATATAGATCAGTGGTTCCCAAACTTTTTTGGCCTACCGCCCCCTTTCCAGAAAAAAATATTACTTAGCACCCCTGGAAATTAATTTTTTTAATTTTAATAGCAATTAATAGGAAAGATAAATGCACCTTTGGCCATTACCGCTTCCCTGGATCGCTGCAGCACCCACCAGGGGGCAGTGGCGCCCACTTTGGGAATCACTGGTATAGCGGTATTGGAGAGGAGGGAAGAGTGGAACTATATTGATTGGTGAATAAAGGAGTGAAAGTTGACCAAACCCATTATATCGGTTTCATATCCCAATCTAGAAATTTGGCTTTACCATATTGTGGTCTGTCCTATGACCACACACACATTCTCTACTCCCCCAAATCATGATTTAATATGGGACCAGTAATCTAAGCATTCCTACCACAGCTAATAGAAAGGACTGTGACTACCTGTTGCTCAGTGGTTCCCATCCCATTCCCTGTAACTCACTAGACTAAAATCCCCTTCATGGTAGCTTCTCCCGTTGTGGGTGATCTTCCCCTATTAGAATGTAAGCTCCTTAAGGGAAGGGATAGCTTCACTTTCTCTTTGTATCCCAGTGGCCCAGACTGTGCCTGGCGCTCTCTTCTGACACTGCCACCCTCCTGTGCAGCCCTCGTCACCTCACGCCTTGGTTAAGGCAGTAGCCCATCGGTGGGTCCCCTCGGCCGTCAAAGCGATCTTCCTAAAACGGGTCTGACCATATCACCGGCGCCCCCCACATCATTCAGTCAACTCCGGTGGCTCCCTGCGGGTGACCTCTAGAATCAAATCAAGTCCTCTGTTTGGCATTCAGAGCCCTTTGCAACCTGGCCCTCTCCTACCTTCTCAGTATTCTCCTCCCTGTCCCATCCCACTTCCTCTGTGATCCAAGGACACTCGCAGCCTCCTTGGTATCTCACAAACTTGGTGCTTACGTCTATCTCCCCACTCCAAGGGTTTTCCCTGGCTGTCGCTCATGCCAGGAATGTTCTTCTACTCCCAACTTTTCTGGCTTCCTTCAAGTCTCAACTAAAATCTCCTCTTTTGCAAGAAGCTTTTCCCAGTCCTCCTTACTCTTAGGATTTACTCTCTGAGATGGCTCCTGGTCTATGTTGTATATATCATTGGTACATCAGTGTCTCTCCCATTCACTGGTTCAATTCCTGAAGGCTGGGACTGGCTTTTACATTTCTTTGTATCTCCAAAGTGCTCTAGCCTTAGTGCCTGGCACACAATAATTATATAATAAATGTTAGTTGACTCACTGGCATGTAGTAGGCAGTAGCATGATACAGTGGGTAGTACAGTGGGTCTGAAATGGGGGTACCTGGGTTTAAGATCCACCACCACCTGTGACCTTAGGCAAGTCTCTGGACCTTAGGCTTCTCTGAACCTCAGTAATCTTATCTGTCAAATGATGGAGTTCAAGTGGATGGTCTCTAGTGGCACCTTCTGCTCTGGACTGGATCATGATCTAATACATGATTTTTCTTTTGTTTCGTTCATTATAATACTTAGTTTCCTATCCTTAAATTTAATTTTTTATTAATTTTTATGATTTTATAAATTATAATTTTATGATTTGTTAAATTATTATTTAAATAATGCCTATTGCATGGGCAGGGGGCGGAATTAGAAGGAAGCGCTTTTATTTTAGGTGAACAGTTCATTGAAAGATTCAGAATATAATTTTGCTCACATTTTTAAAAGCTCTTGACCCTGGGGTTAACTCATTCCCGGCCATATCCTCGGGCACCTCCCTCCCTCCCGCTTAGTATACTTTGTTTTGGCTGAGGTTCTCCCAGACACACCCTCCCATGACCCAGGTGGCTCTGGACACAAAGCCATATTCATCAACAGAGGTGAGTCATACCATTTCTCTGTGCATTGGGTGGAAGTTACAGAGAGGCAAACTTTGATTTGATTCAAGAACAACACCTTTTTTTATTTGAAAATTTTTATTTAATTAATTAATTTAGAATATTTGCCCATGGGTAAATGATTCATGTTCTTTCCCTCCCCACCTCCCATCCCCTTCTATAGCCAATGTGCAATTCCACTGGGTTTTACATGTGTCATTGATCAAGACCTATTTCCATATTATTGATATTTGCACTGGAGTGATCATTTAGAGTCTACATCCCCAATCATGTCCACCTCAACCCATGTGATCAGGCAGTTGTTTTTCTTCTGTGTTTCTACTTCCACAGTTCTTCCTCTGAATGTGGATAGTGAAGAACAACACTTTCTTATAATTAAAACTGTCCCAAATAAAAATGGATTGGTCGGTGGTAGTGATTTCCCCATTGACTAAAGTCTTCAAGTGAATGTTGGGTGACATTTGTCAGCGACACCGAGAAGAAGAGCTCCTTTTCAAGAATAGGTTGGAATCTGAAGGCATCCTGTAGGGGAAGGGGGAGAAGCGGGATTCCCTGACGGAATGTGACCATGAAGAAACTGGATGGAGTGGGCCAGCCAGCCACTCACTGGCTAAACCTGCATTTAAGGGTCTGGTTCTTCCCTTCTTGCTAACACTTAGGCAATATGTCATTATCTGCTTTAACTGCACTTTCCTGAGGCCATTAAACAGGATGTGGGCTCTCAATTATCAGGAAGAAAGGTGAAGTGAAGGGCAAGGGCAGATTTGGGCAAGAAAATGAGAATTGGTTCCTTGGATATTTAAATCACTTCCTTCTTTCTCCCCACACTCTGCTGCCAGACTCTCAGCAAACTTGTCCCCAGATGATAGAATATCTGCAATACATAGGTTAAGTGGTGCTGGCACATAGTGGGTACTTAATACTGTATAATGATAATATAATTAAATGTATTATATTTAGTATATATTTAATATTTTATGTATTTAGTAATAGTTAAATAATTACATGAATAAATTTAATAGTAAATATAATAAAAATAATATAATAATAATATTGACTTGTAGGCATGATAAATATTGATCATTCACTGGAATTCATGTACTTTGCTCATAAGTGGCCTTTAAAGTCCTCGCATTTCTCCTGCTGTATAGGGACGGTGTTGTCAAATACTCAAATGAGAAGACTGTTAGGAGATAGAAGAGTAAGGCATTAATGCATTCGGTCATTTAACAACAAATATTCACACCTGATATGTTGGGGATGGGAGGGGGGGGATAGTGATATAATTACTTAAGATATACAGTTTAGGTAAGACGATCCTTGCCTTCATGACATTTGCAGCCTAAATCTGGACACGGACATCCTTCAGTAAGATTGTGAAGACAATTAAGCTTGCTTTTAGAATTAGAGCAATTTTTGAGTTTCATGGAACCTTAGAGATCTTCTAGATCAAGGATTCTTTTTTTAGTAGTATTTTCATTTTTTTTCTCCACTTCCATGTAAAAACCATTTTTAACATTTTTTTTAAGTTTTGAGTTCCAAATTGTCTCCCTCCGTCACCCCTCTGTGAGACAGTAAGCAATCCGATAATGTAGATTTTACATGTATGATCATGTAGGACATTTTTCCATATTAGTCATTTTGTGGAAGAGATCTCAAACAAAAAAAGAAGTAGAAAATGAAATATGCTATGTTTTGGTCTGCATTCAGACTCCATCAGTTCTTTCTCAGAAGGCAGATGACAGTTTTCATCGTGAATCTTGGATCACTGCCCTGCTGAGAATAACTAGATCCTTCACAGATGTTCCTCAAAAAATATTGCCGTCGCTGAGTACAATGTTCTTCTGTTCTTCTCACTTCTCTTTATGTCAGTCCATGTAAGTTTTTCCAGATTTCTCCAAAATCATCCTGCTTGTCATTTCTTACAGTACGAGAATATTTTATCACAATCCTATACTACAACTAGACCAGGGGTTCTTAACCTGGGGTCCATAAACCAGTGGTTCTTCATAGATTTCAGAGAGCCCATGAACTTGGATAGGGAAACAATTACATCTTTATTTTCACTAACCTTAAACTAAAATTTAGCATTTTTTCAATTGTAAACATAGGCGACTAACATCATTCTGAGAAGGTGTCCTCAAACTTCACCCAAGTGCTGGGGGGCTCTTTGACCCAGAAATGTTTAAGAACCCCTGTTGTTAACTAACCTCTTTATTTTACAGATAAATGTTCTGAGACCTAAGAGAAATTACAGGAACAGAGGCAGTTAGGTGGTGAAGCAGGTGGAAGGCAGAAGCTGTATTCAGAAAGACCTCTGATTGAATCCTGCCTCCATCACTCAATAGCTGTAAGATTCTGCTGAGGAACTCATTTAAATTTCTGTCTCATAGCACCTACCTCACAGTTATTGTTGTTATGAGGATCAAATATGTAAAGTAGCTTATAAATCTTTAAGTACAATTTAAACACTATTATTGTTGTTGTTTAGTTGTGTCTGACCCTTCCTAACCCCATTTGGGGTTTTCTAGGCAAAAATACTGAAGTGGTTTGCCATTTACTTCTCCAGCTCATTTTATAGATGAGGAAACTGAGGCAAACAACCTCCCCAGGGCCACACAGCTAGTTAAGTTTCTGAGGCCAGATTTGAACTCAGAACTTCTTGAAGACTCCTTGGATTTCCTGACTCCAGGTCCATTATTAATTAATGGCAAAGCCAAGACTATGAACTCCCTTACACTGATGGAGTCCTTTCTCTCTCTCTGTCTCTCTGTCTCTCTCTCTGTCTGTCTCTGTCTGTCTCTGTCTCTGTGTTACTCTTTCTTTCTCTCTTTCTCTCTTTCTCTCTTTCTTTCCCTCTCTCTGACTCTCTCTCTCTCTCTCTGTCTTTTTCTCTCTCTTTCTCTCTCTCTGTCTTTCTGTTTCTCTGTCTGTCTTCCTCTCTCTCTGTCTCTGTCTGTCTTCCTCTCTCTCTGTCTCTGTCTTCCTCTCTCTCTGTCTCTGTCTTTCTCTCTCTCTGTCTCTCTGTCTCTGTCTTTCTCTCTCTCTCTCTCTCTCTCTCTCTCTCTCTCTCTCTCTCTCTCTCTCTCT